>NW_026293140.1:0-128464 GCF_026419915.1 Harpia harpyja | reverse complement strand
TCTGCCGCGGCCGAGCGCCATGACATCTTGCGCCTCTGGGAAAGCACAGATCCCCACTGCTGTTGTGCCTGTAGATAGGGCGGCAAGGCACCATGAAGAGCAGCAAGAGCTTTCAGGGCTGGGCCCTTCCTTGTGGGAGAAGGAGCCGGACGTTTGCCTTTTCGGCAAGAGGCTCTGCCGCAACCGAGCGCCATGAGACGTTGCGTCTCTGGGAAAGCACAGATCCCCACTGCTGTTGTGCCTGTAGATAGGGCGCCAAGGCACCGTGAAGAGCAGCAAGAGCTTTCAGGGCTGGGCCCTTCCTTGTGGGAGAAGCAGCCGGACGTTTGCCTTTTCGGCAAGAGGCTCTGCCGCGGCCGAGTGCCATGAGACGTTGCGTCTCTGGGAAAGCACAGATCCCCAGTGCTGTTGTGCCTGTAGATATGGCGCAAAGGCACCATGAAGAGCAGCAAGTGCTTTCAGGGCTGGGCCCTTCCTTGTGGGAGAAGCAGCCGGACGTTTGCCTTCTCGGCACGAGGCTCTGCCGCGGCCGAGCGCCATGAGATGTTGCGTCTCTGGGAAAGCACAGATCCCCAGTGCTGTTCTGACTGTAGATAGGGTTCCAAGGGTAGGTGAAGAGCAGCAAAGGCTTTCAGGGCTGGGCCCTTCCTTGTGGAGAAGGAGCCGGACGTTTGCCTTTTCGGCAAGTGGCTCTGCCGCGGCCGAGAGCCATGAGACGTTGCGTCTCTGGGAAAGCACAGATCCCCACTGCTGTTGTGCCTGTAGATAGGGTGCCAAGGCACCGTGAAGAGCAGCAAGTGCTTTAAGGGCTGGGCCCTTCCTTGTGGGAGAAGGAGCCGGACGTTTGCCTTTTCGGCAAGAGGCTCTGCTGCGACCGAGCGCCATGACATCTTGCGCCTCTGGGAAAGCACAGATCCCCACTGCTGTTGTGCCTGTACATATGGCGCCAAGGCACCGTGAAGAGCAGCAAGAGCTTTCAGGGCTGGGCCCTTCCTTGTGGGAGAAGGAGCCGGACGTTTGCCTTCTCGGCAAGACGCTCTGCCGCGGACGAGCGCCATGAGATGTTGCGTCTCTGGGAAAGCACAGATCCCCAGTGCTGTTGTGCCTGTAGATAGGGCGCCAAAGATCCGTGAAGAGCAGCAAGAGCTTTCAGGGCTGGGCCCTTCCTTGTGGCAGAAGAAGCCGGACGTTTGCCTTTTCGGCAAGAGGCTCTGCCGCGAACGAGCGCCATGAGATGTTGCGTCTCTGGGAAAGCACAGATCCCCAGTGCTGTTGTGCCTGTACATATGGCGCCAAGGCACCGTGAAGAGCAGCAAGAGCTTTCAGGACTGGGCCCTTCCTTGTAGGAGAAGGAGCCGGACGTTTGCCTTTTCGGCAAGAGGCTGTGCCGCGGCTGAGCGCCATGACATCTTGCGCCTCTGGGAAAGCACAGATCCCCAGTGCTGTTGTGCCTGTAGATAGGGCGCCAAGGCACCGTGAAGAGCAGCAAGAGCTTTCAGGGCTGGGCCCTTCCTTGTGGGAGAATCAGCCGGACGTTTGCCTTCTCGGCAAGAGGCCTCTGCCGTGGCCGAGCGCCATGAGACGTTGCGTCTCTGGGAAAGCACAGATCCCCACTTCTGTTGTGCCTGTAGATAGGGCGCCAAGGCACCGTGAAGAGCAGTAAGAGCTTTCAGGGCTGGGCCCTTCCTTGTGGGAGAATGAGCTGGACGTTTGCCTTTTTGTCAAGAGGCTCTGCCGCGGCCGAGCGCCATGAGACGTTGCGTCTCTGGGAAAGCACAGATCCCCAGTGCTGTTGTGCCTGTAGATATGGCGCCAAGGCACCATGAAGAGCAGCAAGTGCTTTCAGGGCTGGGCCCTTCCTTGTGGCAGAAGGAGCCGGACGTTTGCCTTTTCGGCAAGAGGCTCTGCCGCGAACGAGCGCCATGACATCTTGCGCCTCTGGGAAAGCACAGATCCCCAGTGCTGTTGTGCCTGTACATATGGTGCCAAGGCACCGTGAAGAGCAGCAAGTGCTTTCAGGGCTGGGCCCTTCCTTGTAGGAGAAGGAGCCGGACGTTTGCCTTTTCGGCAAGAGGCTCTGCCACGGCCGAGCGCCATGAGATGTTGCGTCTCTGGGAAAGCACAGACCCCAGTGCTGTTGTGCCTGTACATATGGCGCCAAGGCACCGTGAAGAGCAGCAAGAGCTTTCAGGGCTGGGCCCTTCCTTGTAGGATAAGGAGCCGGACGTTTGCCTTTTCGGCAAGAGGCTCTGCCACGGCCGAGCGCCATGAGATGTTGCGTCTCTGGGAAAGCACAGATCCCCAGTGCTGTTGTGCCTGTAGATAGGGTTCCAAGGGTAGGTGAAGAGCAGCAAGAGCTTTCAGGGCTGGGCCCTTCCTTGTGGGAGAAGCAGCCGGACGTTTGCCTTTTCGGCAAGAGGCTCTGCCGCGGCCGAGCGCCATGAGACGTTGCGTCTCTGGGAAAGCACAGATCCCCAGTGCTGTTGTGCCTGTAGATAGGGCGCCAAGGCACCGTGAAGAGCAGTAAGAGCTTTCACGGCTGGGCCCTTCCTTGTGGGAGAAGGAGCCGGACGTTTGCCTTTTCGGCAAGAGGCTCTGCCGCGGCCGAGCGCGTGACATCCTGCGTCTCTGGGAAAGCACAGATCCCCAGTGCTGTTGTGCCTGTAGATAGGGCACCAAGGCACCATGAACAGCAGCAAGAGCTTTCAGGGCTGGGCCCTTCCTTGTGGCAGAAGGAGCTGGACGTTTGCCTTTTCGGCAAGAGGCTCTGCCGCGGCCGAGCGCCATGAGATGTTGCGTCTCTGGGAAAGCACAGATCCCCACTGCTGTTGTGCCTGTAGATAGGGCGGCAAGGCACCGTGAAGAGCAGCAAGAGCTTTCAGGGCTGGGCCCTTCCTTGTGGGAAAAGGAGACGGACGTTTGCCTTTTCGGCAAGAGGCTCTGCCGCGACCGAGCGCCAAGAGATGTTGCGTCTCTGGGAAAGCACAGATCCCCAGTGCTGTTGTGCCTGTAGATATGGCGCAAAGGCACCATGAAGAGCAGCAAGTGCTTTCAGGGCTGGGCCCTTCCTTGTGGGAGAAGCAGCCGGACGTTTGCCTTCTCGGCAAGACGCTCTGCCGCGACCGAGCGCCATGACATCCTGCGTCTCTGGGATAGAACAGATCCCCAGTGCTGTTGTGCCTGTAGATAGGGCGCCAAGGCACCGTGAAGAGCAGCAACAGCTTTCAGGGCTGGGCCCTTCCTTGTGGGAGAAGGAGCCGGAACGTTTGCCTTTTCGGCAAGAGACTCTGCCGCGGCCGAGCGCCATGAGATGTTGCGTATCTGGGAAAGCACAGATCCCCAGTGCTGTTGTGACTGTAGATAGGGTTCCAAGGGTAGGTGAAGAGCAGCAAGAGCTTTCAGGGCTGGTCCCTTCCTTGTAGGAGAAGGAGCCGGACGTTTGCCTTTTCGGCAAGAGGCTGTGCCGCGGCTGAGCGCAATGAAATCTTGCGCCTCTTGGAAAGCACAGATCCCCAGTGCTGTTGTGCCTGTAGATAGGGCGCCAAGGCACCATGAAGAGCAGCAACAGCTTTCAGGGCTGGGCCCTTCCTTGTGGGAGAATCAGCCGGACGTTTGCCTTCTCGGCAAGAGGCTCTGCCGCGGCCGAGCGCCATGAGACGTTGCGTCTCTGGGAAAGCACAGATCCCAGTGCTGTTGTGCCTGTAGATAGGGCGCCAAGGCACCGTGAAGAGCAGCAAGAGCTTTCAGGGCTGGGCCCTTCCTTGTGGGAGAAGGAGCCGGACGTTTGCCTTTTCGGCAAGAGGCTCTGCCGCGACCGAGCGCCATGACATCCTGCGTCTCTGGGAAAGCACAGATCCCCAGTGCTGTTGTGCCTGTAGATAGGGTTCCAAGGGTAGGTGAAGAGCTGCAAGAGCTTTCAGGGCTGGGCCCTTCCTTGTGGGAGAAGCAGCCGGACGTTTGCCTTTTCGGCAAGAGGCTCTGCCGCGGCCGAGCGCCATGAGATGTTGCGTCTCTGGGAAAGCACAGATACCCAGTGCTGTTGTGCCTGTAGATAGGGCGCCAAGGCACCGTGAAGAGCAGTAAGAGCTTTCAGGGCTGGGCCCTTCCTTGTGGCAGAAGGAGCCGGACGTTTGCCTTTTCGGCAAGAGGCTCTGCCGCGGCCGAGCGCCATGAGATGTTGCGTCTCTGAGAAAGCACAGATCCCCAGTGCTGTTGTGCCAGTAGATATGGCGCAAAGGCACCGTGAAGAGCAGCAAGTGCTTTTAGGGCTGGGCCCTTCCTTGTGGGAGAAGGAGCCGGACGTTTGCCTTTTCGGCAAGAGGCTCTGTCGCGACCGAGCGCCATGACATCTTGCGCCTCTGGGAAAGCACAGATCCCCAGTGCTGTTGTGCCCTGTACATATGGCGCCAAGGCACCGTGAAGAGCAGCAAGAGCTTTCAGGGCTGGGCCCTTCCTTGTGGGAGAAGGAGCCGGACGTTTGCCTTTTCGGCAAGAGGCTCTGCCGCGGCCGAGCGCCATGACATCTTGCGCCTCTGGGAAAGCACAGATCCCCACTGCTGTTGTGCCTGTAGATAGGGCGGCAAGGCACCATGAAGAGCAGCAAGAGCTTTCAGGGCTGGGCCCTTCCTTGTGGGAGAAGGAGCCGGACGTTTGCCTTTTCGGCAAGAGGCTCTGCCGCAAACCGAGCGCCATGAGACGTTGCGTCTCTGGGAAAGCACAGATCCCCACTGCTGTTGTGCCTGTAGATAGGGCGCCAAGGCACCGTGAAGAGCAGCAAGAGCTTTCAGGGCTGGGCCCTTCCTTGTGGGAGAAGCAGTCGGACGTTTGCCTTTTCGGCAAGAGGCTCTGCCGCGGCCGAGTGCCATGAGACGTTGCGTCTCTGGGAAAGCACAGATCCCCAGTGCTGTTGTGCCTGTAGATATGGCGCAAAGGCACCATGAAGAGCAGCAAGTGCTTTCAGGGCTGGGCCCTTCCTTGTGGGAGAAGCAGCCGGACGTTTGCCTTCTCGGCACGAGGCTCTGCCGCGGCCGAGCGCCATGAGATGTTGCGTCTCTGGGAAAGCACAGATCCCCAGTGCTGTTCTGACTGTAGATAGGGTTCCAAGGGTAGGTGAAGAGCAGCAAAGGCTTTCAGGGCTGGGCCCTTCCTTGTGGGAGAAGGAGCCGGACGTTTGCCTTTTCGGCAAGTGGCTCTGCCGCGGCCGAGAGCCATGAGACGTTGCGTCTCTGGGAAAGCACAGATCCCCACTGCTGTTGTGCCTGTAGATAGGGCGCCAAGGCACCGTGAAGAGCAGCAAGAGCTTTCAGGGCTGGGCCCTTCCTTGTGGGAGAAGGAGCCGGACGTTTGCCTTCTCGGCAAGAGGCTCTGCCGCGGCCGAGCGCCATGAGATGTTGCGTCTCTGGGAAAGCACAGATCCCCACTGCTGTTGTGCCTGTAGATAGGGTGCCAAGGCACCGTGAAGAGCAGTAAGAGCTTTCACGGCTGGGCCCTTCCTTGTGGGAGAAGGAGCCGGACGTTTGCCTTTTCGGCAAGAGGCTCTGCCGCGACCGAGCGCCATGACATCCTGCGTCTCTGGGAAAGCACAGATCCCCAGTGCTGTTGTGCCTGTAGATATGGCGCAAAGGCACCATGAACAGCAGCAAGAGCTTTCAGGGCTGGGCTCTTCCTTGTGGGAGAAGGAGCCGGACGTTTGCCTTCTCGGCAAGAGGCTGTGCCGCGGACGAGCGCCATGAGATGTTGCGTCTCTGGGAAAGCACAGATCCCCACTGCTGTTGTGCCTGCAGATAGGGCACCAAGGGTAGGTGAATAGCAGCAAGAGCTTTCAGGGCTGGGCCCTTCCTTGTGGGAGAAGGAGCCGGACGTTTGCCTTTTCGGCAAGAGGCTCTGCTGCGGACGAGCGCCATGAGATGTTGCGTCTCTGGGAAAGCACAGATCCCCAGTGCTGTTGTGCCTGTAGATAGGGCACCAAGGCACCGTGAAGAGCAGCAACAGCTTTCAGGGCTGGGCCCTTCCTTGTGGGAGAATCAGCCGGACGTTTGCCTTTTCGGCAAGAGGCTCTGCCGCGGCCGAGCGCCATGAGATGTTGCGTCTCTGGGAAAGCACAGATCCCCACTGCTGTTGTGCCTGTACATATGGCGCCAAGGCACCGTGAAGAGCAGCAAGAGCTTTCAGGGCTGGTCCCTTCCTTGTGGGAGAAGGAGCCGGACGTTTGCCTTTTCGGCAAGAGGCTCTGCCGCGACCGAGCGCCATGACATCCTGCGTCTCTGGGATAGAACAGATCCCCAGTGCTGTTGTGCCTGTAGATAGGGCGCCAAGGCACCGTGAAGAGCAGCAAGAGCTTTCAGGGCTGGGCCCTTCCTTGTGGGAGAAGCAGCCGGACGTTTGCCTTTTCGGCAAGAGGCTCTGCCGCGGCCGAGCGCCATGAGACGTTGCGTCTCTGGGAAAGCACAGATCCCCAGTGCTGTTGTGCCTGTAGATAGGGCGCCAAGGCACCGTGAAGAGCAGCAAGAGCTTTCAGGGCTGGGCCCTTCCTTGTGGGAGAAGGAGCCGGACGTTTGCCTTCTCGGCAAGAGGCTCTGCCGTGGCCGAGCGCCATGAGATGTTGCGTCTCTGGGAAAGCACAGATCCCCACTGCTGTTGTGCCTGTAGATAGGGCGCCAAGGCACCGTGAAGAGCAGCAACAGCTTTCAAAGCTGGGCCCTTCCTTGTGGGAGAAGGAGCCGGACGTTTGCCTTTTCGACAAAAAGGCTCTGCCGCGGCCGAGCGCCATGAGATGTTGCGTCTCTGGGAAAGCACAGATCCCCAGTGCTGTTGTGCCTGTAGATAGGGTTCCAAGGGTAGGTGAAGAGCAGCAAGTGCTTTCAGGGCTGGGCCCTTCCTTGTGGGAGAAGCAGCCGGACGTTTGCCTTTTCGGCAAGAGGCTCTGCCGCGGCCGAGCGCCATGAGATGTTGCGTCTCTGGGAAAGCACAGATCCCCAGTGCTGTTGTGCCTGTAGATAGGGCGCCAAGGCACCGTGAAGAGCAGCAAGTGCTTTCAGGGCTGGTCCCTTCCTTGTGGGAGAAGGAGCCGGACGTTTGCCTTTTCGGCAAGAGGCTCTGCCACGGCCGAGCGCCATGAGATATTGCGTCTCTGGGAAAGCACAGATCCCCACTGCTGTTGTGCCTGTAGATAGGGCACCAAGGGTAGGTGAAGAGCAGCAACAGCTTTCAGGGCTGAGCCCTTCCTTGTGGCAGAAGGAGCCGGACGTTTGCCTTTTCGGCAAGAGGCTCTGCCGCGACCGAGCGCCATGACATCTTGCGCCTCTGGGAAAGCACAGATCCCCAGTGCTGTTGTGCCTGTACATATGGCGCCAAGGCACCGTGAAGAGCAGCAAGAGCTTTCAGGGCTGGGCCCTTCCTTGTGGGAGAAGGAGCCGGACGTTTGCCTTTTCGGCAAGAGGCTCTGCCGCGGCCGAGCGCCATGACATCTTGCGCCTCTGGGAAAGCACAGATCCCCAGTGCTGTTTTGCCTGTAGATAGGGCGGCAAGGCACCATGAAGAGCAGCAAGAGCTTTCAGGGCTGGGCCCTTCCTTGTGGGAGAAGGAGCCGGACGTTTGCCTTTTCGGCAAGAGGCTCTGCCGCAACCGAGCGCCATGAGACGTTGCGTCTCTGGGAAAGCACAGATCCCCACTGCTGTTGTGCCTGTAGATAGGGCGCCAAGGCACCGTGAAGAGCAGCAAGAGCTTTCAGGGCTGGGCCCTTCCTTGTGGGAGAAGCAGCCGGACGTTTGCCTTTTCGGCAAGAGGCTCTGCCGCGGCCGAGTGCCATGAGACGTTGCGTCTCTGGGAAAGCACAGATCCCCACTGCTGTTGTGCCTGTAGATTGGGTGCCAAGGCACCGTGAAGAGCAGTAAGAGCTTTCAGGGCTGGGCCCTTCCTTGTGGGAGAAGGAGCCGGACGTTTGCCTTTTCGGCAAGAGGCTCTGCCGCGGCCGAGCGCCATGAGATGTTGCGTCTCTGGGAAAGCACAGATCCCCAGTTCTGTTGTGCCAGTAGATATGGCGCAAAGGCACCGTGAAGAGCAGCAAGTGCTTTCAGGGCTGGGCCCTTCCTTGTGGGAGAAGGAGCCGGACGTTTGCCTTTTCGGCAAGAGGCTCTGCCGCGGCCGAGCGCCATGAGATGTTGCGTCTCTGGGAAAGCACAGATCCCCACTGCTGTTGTACCTGTAGGTAGGGCGCCAAGGCACCGTGAAGAACAGCAACAGCTTTCAAAGCTGGGCATATCCTTGTGGGAGAAGGAGCCGGACGTTTGCCTTTTCGACAAAAGGCTCTGCCGCGGCCGAGCGCCATGAGATGTTGCGTCTCTGGGAAAGCACAGATCCCCAGTGCTGTTGTGCCTGTAGATAGCGTTCCAAGGGTAGGTGAAGAGCAGCAAGAGCTTTCAGGGCTGGGCCCTTCCTTGTGGGAGAAGCAGCCGGACGTTTGCCTTTTCAGCAAGAGGCTCTGCCGCGGCCGAGTGCCATGAGATGTTGCGCCTCTGGGAAAGCACAGATCCCCAGTGCTGTTGTGCCAGTAGATATGGCGCAAAGGCACCGTGAAGAGCAGCAAGAGCTTTCAGGGCTGGGCCCTTCCTTGTGGGAGAAGGAGCCGGACGTTTGCCTTTTCGGCAAGAGGCTCTGCCGCGGCCGAGCGCCATGACATCTTGCGCCTCTGGGAAAGCACAGATCCCCAGTGCTGTTGTGCCTGTAGATAGGGCGGCAAGGCACCATGAAGAGCAGCAAGAGCTTTCAGGGCTGGGCCCTTCCTTGTGGCAGAAGCAGCCGGACGTTTGCCTTCTCGGCAAGAGGCTCTGCCGCAACCGAGCGCCATGAGACGTTGCGTCTCTGGGAAAGCACAGATCCCCACTGCTGTTGTGCCTGTAGATAGGGCGCCAAGGCACCGTGAAGAGCAGCAAGAGCTTTCAGGGCTGGGCCCTTCCTTGTGGGAGAAGGAGCCGGACGTTTGCCTTTTCGGCAAGAGGCTCTGCCGCGGCCGAGTGCCATGAGACGTTGCGTCTCTGGGAAAGCACAGATCCCCCACTGCTGTTGTGCCTGTAGATAGGGCGCCAAGGCACCGTGAAGAGCAGCAACAGCTTTCAAAGCTGGGCCCTTCCTTGTGGCAGAAGGAGCCGGACGTTTGCCTTCTCGGCAAGGGGCTCTGCCGCGGCCGAGCGCCATGAGATGTTGCGTCTCTGGGAAAGCACAGATCCCCACTGCTGTTGTGCCTGTAGATAGGGCGCCAAGGCACCGTGAAGAGCAGCAAGAGCTTTCAGGGCTGGGCCCTTCCTTGTGGGAGAAGGAGCCGGACGTTTGCCTTTTCGACAAAAGGCTCTGCCGCGGCCTAGCGCCATGACATCTTGCGTCTCTGGGAAAGCACAGATCCCCAGTGCTTTTGTGCCTGTAGATAGGGCGCCAAGGCACCGTGAAGAGCAGCAAGAGCTTTCAGGGCTGGGCCCTTCCTTGTGGGAGAAGCAGCCGGACGTTTGCCTTTTCGGCAAGAGGCTCTGCCGCGGCCGAGCGCCATGAGATGTTGCGTCTCTGGGAAAGCACAGATCCCCAGTCCTGTTGTGCCTGTAGATAGGGCGCCAAGGCACCGTGAAGAGCAGCAACAGCTTTCAAAGCTGGGCCCTTCCTTGTGGGAGAATGAGCCGGACGTTTGCCTTTTCGGCAAGAGGCTCTGCCGCGGCCGAGCGCCATGAGATGTTGCGTCTCTGGGAAAGCACAGATCCCCAGTGCTGTTGTGCCTGTAGATAGGGTTCCAAGGGTAGGTGAAGAGCAGCAAGAGCTTTCAGGGCTGGGCCCTTCCTTGTGGGAGAAGGAGCCGGACGTTTGCCTTTTCGGCAAGAGGCTCTGCCGCGGCCGAGCGCCATGACATCTTGCGCCTCTGGGAAAGCACAGATCCCCAGTGCTGTTGTGCCTGTAGATAGGGCGCCAATGCACCGTGAAGAGCAGCAACAGCTTTCAGGGCTGGGCCCTTCCTTGTGGGAGAAGGAGACGGACGTTTGCCTTCTAGGCAAGACGCTCTGCCGCGGCCGAGCGCCATGACGTCCTGCGTCTCTGGGAAAGCACAGATCCCCAGTGCTGTTGTGCCTGTAGATAGGGTTCCAAGGGTAGGTGAAGAGCAGCAAGAGCTTTCAGGGCTGGGCCCTTCCTTGTGGGAGAAGCAGCCGGATGTTTGCCTTTTCGGCAAGAGGCTCTGCCGCGAACGAGCGCCATGAGATGTTGCGTCTCTGGGAAAGCACAGATCCCCAGTGCTGTTGTGCCAGTAGATATGGCGCAAAGGCACCGTGAAGAGCAGCAAGTGCTTTCAGGGCTGGGCCCTTCCTTGTGGGAGAAGGAGCCGGACGTTTGCCTTTTCGGCAAGAGGCTCTGCCGCGACCGAGCGCCATGACATCTTGCGCCTCTGGGAAAGCACAGATCCCCAGTGCTGTTGTGCCTGTACATATGGCGCCAAGGCACCGTGAAGAGCGGCAAGAGCTTTCAGGGCTGGGCCCTTCCTTGTGGGAGAAGGAGCCGGACGTTTGCCTTTTCGGCAAGAGGCTCTGCCGCGGCCGAGCGCCATGACATCTTGCGCCTCTGGGAAAGCACAGATCCCCACTGCTGTTGTGCCTGTAGATAGGGCGGCAAGGCACCATGAAGAGCAGCAAGAGCTTTCAGGGCTGGGCCCTTCCTTGTGGGAGAAGGAGCCGGACGTTTGCCTTTTCGGCAAGAGGCTCTGCCGCAACCGAGCGCCATGAGACGTTGCGTCTCTGGGAAAGCACAGATCCCCACTGCTGTTGTGCCTGTAGATAGGGCGCCAAGGCACCGTGAAGAGCAGCAAGAGCTTTCAGGGCTGGGCCCTTCCTTGTGGGAGAAGCAGCCGGACGTTTGCCTTTTCGGCAAGAGGCTCTGCCGCGGCCGAGTGCCATGAGACGTTGCGTCTCTGGGAAACCACAGATCCCCACTGCTGTTGTGCCTGTAGATAGGGCGCCAAGGCACCGTGAAGAGCAGCAACAGCTTTAAGGGCTGGGCCCTTCCTTGTGGCAGAAGGAGCCGGACATTTGCCTTCTCGGCAAGAGGCTCTGCCGCGGCCGAGCGCCATGAGATGTTGCGTATCTGGGAAAGCACAGATCCCCAGTGCTGTTGTGCCTGTAGATAGGGCGCCAAGGCACCGTGAAGAGCAGCAACAGCTTTCAAAGCTGGGCCCTTCCTTGTGGGAGAAGGAGCCGGACGTTTGCCTTTTCGACAAAAGGCTCTGCCGCGACCGAGCGCCATGAGATGTTGCGTCTCTGGGAAAGCACAGATCCCCACTGCTGTTGTGCCTGTAGATAGCGTTCCAAGGGTAGGTGAAGAGCAGCAAGAGCTTTCAGGGCTGGGCCCTTCCTTGTGGGAGAAGCAGCCGGACGTTTGCCTTCTCGGCAAGAGGCTCTGCCGCGGCCGAGCGCCATGAGATGTTGCGTCTCTGGGAAAGCACAGATCCCCAGTGCTGTTGTGCCAGTAGATATGGCGCAAAGGCACCGTGAAGAGCAGCAAGTGCTTTCAGGGCTGGGCCCTTCCTTGTGGGAGAAGGAGCCGGACGTTTGCCTTTTCGGCAAGAGGCTCTGCCACGACCGAGCGCCATGACATCTTGCGCCTCTGGGAAAGCACAGATCCCCACTGCTGTTGTGCCTGTACATATGGCGCCAAGGCACCGTGAAGAGCAGCAAGAGCTTTCAGGGCTGGGCCCTTCCTTGTGGGAGAAGCAGCCGGACGTTTGCCTTTTCGGCAAGAGGCTCTGCCGCGAACGAGCGCCATGAGATGTTGCGTCTCTGGGAAAGCACAGATCCCCCAGTGCTGTTGTGCCTGTACATATGGCGCCAAGGCACCGTGAAGAGCAGCAAGAGCTTTCAGGGCTGGGCCCTTCCTTGTGGGAGAAGGAGCCGGACGTTTGCCTTTTCAGCAAGAGGCTCTGCCGCGGCCGAGTGCCATGAGACGTTGCGTCTCTGGGAAAGCACAGATCCCCACTGCTGTTGTGCCTGTAGATTGGGCGCCAAGGCACCGTGAAGAGCAGTAAGAGCTTTCAGGCCTGGGCCCTTCCTTGTGGGAGAAGGAGCCGGACGTTTGCCTTTTCGGCAAGAGGCTCTGCCGCGAACGAGCGCCATGAGATGTTGCGTCTCTGGGAAAGCACAGATCCCCACTGCTGTTGTGCCTGTAGGTAGGGCGCCAAGGCACCGTGAAGAGCAGCAAGAGCTTTCAGGGCTGGGCCCTTCCTTGTGGGAGAAGGAGCCGGACGTTTGCCTTTTCGACAAAAGGCTCTGCCGCGGCCGAGCGCCATGAGATGTTGCGTCTCTGGGAAAGCACAGATCCCCAGTGCTGTTGTGCCTGTAGATAGGGTTCCAAGGGTAGGTGAAGAGCAGCAAGAGCTTTCAGGGCTGGGCCCTTCCTTGTGGGAGAAGCAGCCGGATGTTTGCCTTTTCGGCAAGAGGCTCTGCCGCGAAGGAGCGCCATGAGATGTTGCGTCTCTGGGAAAGCACAGATCCCCAGTGCTGTTGTGCCAGTAGATATGGCGCAAAGGCACCGTGAAGAGCAGCAAGTGCTTTCAGGGCTGGGCCCTTCCTTGTGGGAGAAGGAGCCGGACGTTTGCCTTTTCGGCAAGAGGCTCTGCCGCGACCGAGCGCCATGACATCTTGCGCCTCTGGGAAAGCACAGATCCCCAGTGCTGTTGTGCCTGTACATATGGCGCCAAGGCACCGTGAAGAGCGGCAAGAGCTTTCAGGGCTGGGCCCTTCCTTGTGGGAGAAGGAGCCGGACGTTTGCCTTTTCGGCAAGAGGCTCTGCCGCGGCCGAGCGCCATGACATCTTGCGCCTCTGGGAAAGCACAGATCCCCACTGCTGTTGTGCCTGTAGATAGGGCGGCAAGGCACCGTGAAGAGCAGCAAGAGCTTTCAGGGCTGGGCCCTTCCTTGTGGGAGAAGCAGCCGGACGTTTGCCTTTTCGGCAAGAGGCTCTGCCGCGGCCGAGTGCCATGAGACGTTGCGTCTCTGGGAAACCACAGATCCCCACTGCTGTTGTGCCTGTAGATAGGGCGCCAAGGCACCGTGAAGAGCAGCAACAGCTTTAAGGGCTGGGCCCTTCCTTGTGGCAGAAGGAGCCGGACATTTGCCTTCTCGGCAAGAGGCTCTGCCGCGGCCGAGCGCCATGAGATGTTGCGTATCTGGGAAAGCACAGATCCCCACTGCTGTTGTGCCTGTAGATAGGGCGCCAAGGCACCGTGAAGAGCAGCAACAGCTTTCAAAGCTGGGCCCTTCCTTGTGGGAGAAGGAGCCGGACGTTTGCCTTTTCGACAAAAGGCTCTGCCGCGACCGAGCGCCATGAGATGTTGCGTCTCTGGGAAAGCACAGATCCCCACTGCTGTTGTGCCTGTAGATAGCGTTCCAAGGGTAGGTGAAGAGCAGCAAGAGCTTTCAGGGCTGGGCCCTTCCTTGTGGGAGAAGCAGCCGGACGTTTGCCTTCTCGGCAAGAGGCTCTGCCGCGGCCGAGCGCCATGAGATGTTGCGTCTCTGGGAAAGCACAGATCCCCAGTGCTGTTGTGCCAGTAGATATGGCGCAAAGGCACCGTGAAGAGCAGCAAGTGCTTTCAGGGCTGGGCCCTTCCTTGTGGGAGAAGGAGCCGGACGTTTGCCTTTTCGGCAAGAGGCTCTGCCACGACCGAGCGCCATGACATCTTGCGCCTCTGGGAAAGCACAGATCCCCACTGCTGTTGTGCCTGTACATATGGCGCCAAGGCACCGTGAAGAGCAGCAAGAGCTTTCAGGGCTGGGCCCTTCCTTGAGGAAGAAGGAGCCGGACGTTTGCCTTTTCGGCAAGAGGCTCTGCCGCGGCCGAGCACCATGACATCTTGCGCCTCTGGGAAAGCACAGATCCCCAGTGCTGTTGTGCCTGTAGATAGGGCGGCAAGGCACCATGAAGAGCAGCAAGAGCTTTCAGGGCTGGGCCCTTCCTTGTGGGAGAAGGAGCCGGACGTTTGCCTTTTCGGCAAGAGGCTCTGCCGCAACCGAGCGCCATGAGACGTTGCGTCTCTGGGAAAGCACAGATCCCCACTGCTGTTGTGCCTGTAGATAGGGCGCCAAGGCACCATGAAGAGCAGCAAGAGCTTTCAGGGCTGGGCCCTTCCTTGTGGGAGAAGCAGCCGGACGTTTGCCTTTTCGGCAAGAGGCTCTGCCGCGAACGAGCGCCATGAGATGTTGCGTCTCTGGGAAAGCACAGATCCCCAGTGCTGTTGTGCCTGTAGATAGGGTTCCAAGGGTAGGTGAAGAGCAGCAAGAGCTTTCAGGGCTGGGCCCTTCCTTGTGGGAGAAGCAGCCGGACGTTTGCCTTTTCGGCAAGAGGCTCTGCCGTGGCCGAGCGCCATGAGACGTTGCGTCTCTGGGAAAGCACAGATCCCCACTGCTGTTGTGCCTGTAGATAGGGCGCCAAGGCACCGTGAAGAGCAGCAAGAGCTTTCAGGGCTGGGCCCTTCCTTGTGGGAGAAGGAGACGGACGTTTGCCTTCTAGGCAAGACGCTCTGCCGCGGCCGAGCGCCATGACGTCCTGCGTCACTGGGAAAGCACAGATCCCCAGTGCTGTTGTGCCTGTAGATAGGGCGCCAAGGCACCGTGAAGAGCAGCAAGAGCTTTCAGGGCTGGGCTCTTCCTTGTGGGAGAAGGAGACGGACGTTTGCCTTTTCGGCAAGAGGCTCTGCCGAGGCCGAGCGCCATGACATCCTGCGTCTCTGGGAAAGCACAGATCCCCAGTGCTGTTGTGACTGTAGATAGGGTGCCAAGGCACCGTGAAGAGCAGCAAGTGCTTTAAGGGCTGGGCCCTTCCTTGTGGGAGAAGGAGCCGGACGTTTGCCTTATCGGCAAGAGGCTCTGCTGCGACCGAGCGCCATGACATCTTGCGCCTCTGGGAAAGCACAGATCCCCACTGCTGTTGTGCCTGTACATATGGCGCCAAGGCACCGTGAAGAGCAGCAAGAGCTTTCAGGGCTGGGCCCTTCCTTGTGGGAGAATCAGCCGGACGTTTGCCTTCTCGGCAAGAGGCTCTGCCGTGGCTGAGCGCCATGAGACGTTGCGTCTCTGGGAAAGCACAGATCCCCACTTCTGTTGTGCCTGTAGATAGGGCGCCAAGGCACCGTGAAGAGCAGCAACAGCTTTCAAAGCTGGGCCCTTCCTTGTGGGAGAATGAGCTGGACGTTTGCCTTTTTGTCAAGAGGCTCTGCTGCGGCCCGAGCGCCATGAGACCTTGCGTCTCTGGGAAAGCACAGATCCCCAGTGCTGTTGTGCCTGTAGATATGGTGCCAAGGCACCATGAAGAGCAGCAAGTGCTTTCAGGGCTGGGCCCTTCCTTGTGGCAGAAGGAGCCGGACGTTTGCCTTTTCGGCAAGAGGCTCTGCCACGAACGAGCGCCATGACATCTTGCGCCTCTGGGAAAGCACAGATCCCCAGTGCTGTTGTGCCTGTACATATGGTGCCAAGGCACCGTGAAGAGCAGCAGCAGCTTTCAGGGCTGGGCCCTTCCTTGTAGGAGAAGGAGCCGGACGTTTGCCTTTTCGGCAAGAGGCTCTGCCGCGGCCGAGCGCCATGAGATGTTGCGTCTCTGGGAAAGCACAGACCCCAGTGCTGTTGTGCCTGTACATATGGCGCCAAGGCACCGTGAAGAGCAGCAAGAGCTTTCAGGGCTGGGCCCTTCCTTGTAGGATAAGGAGCCGGACGTTTGCCTTTTCGGCAAGAGGCTCTGCCACGGCCGAGCGCCATGAGATGTTGCGTCTCTGGGAAAGCACAGATCCCCAGTGCTGTTGTGCCTGTAGATAGGGTTCCAAGGGTAGGTGAAGAGCAGCAAGAGCTTTCAGGGCTGGGCCCTTCCTTGTGGGAGAAGCAGCCGGACGTTTGCCTTTTCGGCAAGAGGCTCTGCCGCGGCCGAGCGCCATGAGACGTTGCGTCTCTGGGAAAGCACAGATCCCCAGTGCTGTTGTGCCTGTAGATAGGGCGCCAAGGCACCGTGAAGAGCAGTAAGAGCTTTCACGGCTGGGCCCTTCCTTGTGGGAGAAGGAGCCGGACGTTTGCCTTTTCGGCAAGAGGCACTGCCGCGGCCGAGCGCGTGACATCCTGCGTCTCTGGGAAAGCACAGATCCCCAGTGCTGTTGTGCCTGTAGATAGGGCACCAAGGCACCATGAACAGCAGCAAGAGCTTTCAGGGCTGGGCCCTTCCTTGTGGCAGAAGGAGCTGGACGTTTGCCTTTTCGGCAAGAGGCTCTGCCGCGGCCGAGCGCCATGAGATGTTGCGTCTCTGGGAAAGCACAGATCCCCACTGCTGTTGTGCCTGTAGATAGGGCGGCAAGTCACCGTGAAGAGCAGCAAGAGCTTTCAGGGCTGGGCCCTTCCTTGTGGGAAAAGGAGCCGGACGTTTGCCTTTTCGGCAAGAGGCTCTGCTGCGACCGAGCGCCAAGAGATGTTGCGTCTCTGGGAAAGCACAGATCCCCAGTGCTGTTGTGCCTGTAGATATGGCGCAAAGGCACCATGAAGAGCAGCAAGTGCTTTCAGGGCTGGGCCCTTCCTTGTGGGAGAAGCAGCCGGACGTTTGCCTTCTCGGCAATACGCTCTGCCGCGACCGAGCGCCATGACATCCTGCGTCTCTGGGATAGAAAGAATCCCCAGTGCTGTTGTGCCTGTAGATAGGGCGCCAAGTCACCGTGAAGAGCAGCAACAGCTTTCAGGGCTGGGCCCTTCCTTGTGGGAGAAGGAGCCGGACGTTTGCCTTTTCGGCAAGAGACTCTGCCGCGGCCGAGCGCCATGAGATGTTGCGTATCTGGGAAAGCACAGATCCCCAGTGCTGTTGTGACTGTAGATAGGGTTCCAAGGGTAGGTGAAGAGCAGCAAGAGCTTTCAGGGCTGGTCCCTTCCTTGTAGGAGAACGAGCCGGACGTTTGCCTTTTCGGCAAGAGGCTGTGCCGCGGCTGAGCGCAATGAAATCTTGCGCCTCTGGGAAAGCACAGATCCCCAGTGCTGTTGTGCCTGTAGATAGGGCGCCAAGGCACCGTGAAGAGCAGCAAGAGCTTTCAGGGCTGGGCCCTTCCTTGTGGGAGAATCAGCCGGACGTTTGCCTTTTCGGCAAGAGGCTCTGCCGCGACCGAGCGCCATGACATCCTGCGTCTCTGGGAAAGCACAGATCCCCAGTGCTGTTGTGCCTGTAGATAGGGTTCCAAGGGTAGGTGAAGAGCTGCAAGAGCTTTCAGGGCTGGGCCCTTCCTTGTGGCAGAAGCAGCCGGACGTTTGCCTTTTCGGCAAGAGGCTCTGCCGTGGCCGAGCGCCATGAGACGTTGCGTCTCTGGGAAAGCACAGATCCCCAGTGCTGTTGTGCCTGTAGATAGGGCGCCAAGGCACCGTGAAGAGCAGCAAGAGCTTTCAGGGCTGGGCCCTTCCTTGTGGCAGAAGGAGCCGGACGTTTGCCTTCTCGGCAAGAGGCTGTGCCACGGCCGAGCGCCATGAGATGTTGCGTCTCTGGGAAAGCACAGATCCCCACTTCTGTTGTGCCTGTAGATAGGGCGCCAAGGCACCGTGAAGAGCAGTAAGAGCTTTCAGGGCTGGGCCCTTCCTTGTGGGAGAATGAGCTGGACGTTTGCCTTTTTCTCAAGAGGCTCTGCCGCGGCCGAGCGCCATGAGACGTTGCGTCTCTGGGAAAGCACAGATCCCCACTGCTGTTGTGCCTGTAGATATGGCGCCAAGGCACCATGAAGAGCAGCAAGTGCTTTCAGGGCTGGGCCCTTCCTTGTGGCAGAAGGAGCCGGACGTTTGCCTTTTCGGCAAGAGGCTCTGCCGCGAACGAGCGCCATGACATCTTGCGCCTCTGGGAAAGCACAGATCCCCAGTGCTGTTGTGCCTGTACATATGGTGCCAAGGCACCGTGAAGAGCAGCAAGTGCTTTCAGGGCTGGGCCCTTCCTTGTAGGAGAAGGAGCCGGACGTTTGCCTTTTCGGCAAGAGGCTCTGCCGCGGCCGAGCGCCATGAGATGTTGCGTCTCTGGGAAAGCACAGACCCCAGTGCTGTTGTGCCTGTACATATGGCGCCAAGGCACCGTGAAGAGCAGCAAGAGCTTTCAGGGCTGGGCCCTTCCTTGTAGGATAAGGAGCCGGACGTTTGCCTTTTCGGCAAGAGGCTCTGCCACGGCCGAGCGCCATGAGATGTTGCGTCTCTGGGAAAGCACAGATCCCCAGTGCTGTTGTGCCTGTAGATAGGGCGGCAAGGCACCGTGAAGAGCAGCAAGAGCTTTCAGGGCTGGGCCCTTCCTTGTGGGAGAAGCAGCCGGACGTTTGCCTTTTCGGCAAGAGGCTCTGCCGCGGACGAGCGCCATGAGACGTTGCGTCTCTGGGAAAGCACAGATCCCCCGTGCTGTTGTGCCTGTAGATAGGGCGCCAAGGCACCATGAAGAGCAGTAAGAGCTTTCACGGCTGGGCCCTTCCTTGTGGGAGAAGGAGCCGGACGTTTGCCTTTTCGGCAAGAGGCTCTGCCGCGGCCGAGCGCGTGACATCCTGCGTCTCTGGGAAAGCACAGATCCCCACTGCTGTTGTGCCTGTAGATAGGGCGCCAAGGCACCGTGAAGAGCAGCAAGAGCTTTCAGGGCTGGGCCCTTCCTTGTGGGAGAAGGAGCCGGACGTTTGCCTTTTCGGCAAGAGGCTCTGCCGCGAACGAGCGCCATGAGATGTTGCGTCTCTGGGAAAGCACAGATCCCCAGTGCTGTTGTGCCTGTAGATAGGGCGCCAAGGGTAGGTGAATAGCAGCAACAGCTTTCAGGGCTGGGCCCTTCCTTGTGGGAGAAGGAGCCGGACGTTTGCCTTTTCGGCAAGAGGCTCTGCCGCGGCCGAGCGCCATGAGATGTTGCGTCTCTGGGAAAGCACAGATCCCCACTGCTGTTGTGCCTGTAGATAGGGCGCCAAGGCACCGTGAAGAGCAGCAAGTGCTTTCAGGGCTGGTCCCTTCCTTGTGGGAGAAGGAGCCGGACGTTTGCCTTTTCGGCAAGAGGCTCTGCTGCAGCCGAGCGCCATGACATCCTGCGTCTCTGGGATAGAACAGATCCCCAGTGCTGTTGTGCCTGTAGATAGGGCGGCAAGGCACCGTGAAGAGCAGCAACAGCTTTCAGGGCTGGGCCCTTCCTTGTGGGAGAAGGAGCTGGACGTTTGCCTTTTCGGCAAGAGGCTCTGCCGCGGCCGAGCGCCATGAGATGTTGCGTCTCTGGGAAAGCACAGATCCCCAGTGCTGTTGTGCCTGTAGATAGGGCGGCAAGGCACCGTGAAGAGCAGCAAGAGCTTTCAGGGCTGGGCCCTTCCTTGTGGGAAAAGGAGACGGACGTTTGCCTTTTCGGCAAGAGGCTCTGCCGCGACCGAGCGCCAAGAGATGTTGCGTCTCTGGGAAAGCACAGATCCCCAGTGCTGTTGTGCCTGTAGATATGGCGCAAAGGCACCATGAAGAGCAGCAAGTGCTTTCAGGGCTGGGCCCTTCCTTGTGGGAGAAGCAGCCGGACGTTTGCCTTCTCGGCAAGACGCTCTGCCGCGACCGAGCGCCATGACATCCTGCGTCTCTGGGATAGAACAGATCCCCAGTGCTGTTGTGCCTGTAGATAGGGCGCCAAGGCACCGTGAAGAGCAGCAACAGCTTTCAGGGCTGGGCCCTTCCTTGTGGGAGAAGGAGCCGGACGTTTGCCTTTTCGGCAAGAGACTCTGCCGCGGCCGAGCGCCATGAGATGTTGCGTATCTGGGAAAGCACAGATCCCCAGTGCTGTTGTGACTGTAGATAGGGTTCCAAGGGTAGGTGAAGAGCAGCAAGAGCTTTCAGGGCTGGTCCCTTCCTTGTGGGAGAAGCAGCCGGACGTTTGCCTTTTCGGCAAGAGGCTCTGCCGCGGCCGAGCGCCATGAGACTTTGCGTCTCTGGGAAAGCACAGATCCCCAGTGCTGTTGTACCTGTAGATAGGGAGCCAAGGCACCGTGAAGAGCAGCAACAGCTTTCAGGGCTGGGCCCTTCCTTGTGGCAGAAGGAGCCGTACGTTTGCCTTCTCGTCAAGACGCTCTGCCGCGGCCGAGCGCCATGAGATGTTGCGTCTCTGGGAAAGCACAGATCCCCAGTGCTGTTGTGCCTGTAGATATGGCGCAAAGGCACCATGAAGAGCAGCAAGTGCTTTCAGGGCTGGGCCCTTCCTTGTGGCAGAAGGAGCCGGACTTTTGCCTATTCGGCAAGAGGCTCTGCCGCGAACGAGCGCCATGACATCTTGCGCCTCTGGGAAAGCACAGATCCCCAGTGCTGTTGTGCCTGTACATATGGCGCCAAGGCACCGTGAAGAGCAGCAAGAGCTTTCAGGGCTGGGCCCTTCCTTGTGGGAGAAGGAGCCGGACCTTTGCCTTTTCGGCAAGAGGCTCTGCCGCGGCCGAGCACCATGACATCCTGCGTCTCTGGGAAAGCACAGATCCCCAGTGCTGTTGTGCCTGTAGATAGGGCGCCAAGGCACCGTGAAGAGCAGTAAGAGCTTTCACGGCTGGGCCCTTCCTTGTGGGAGAAGGAGCCGGACTTTTGCCTTTTCGGCAAGAGGCTCTGCCGCGGTCGAGCGCGTGACATCCTGCGTCTCTGGGAAAGCACAGATCCCCAGTGCTGTTGTGCCTGTAGATAGGGCACCAAGGCACCATGAACAGCAGCAAGAGCTTTCAGGGCTGGGCCCTTCCTTGTGGGAGAAGGAGCCGGACGTTTGCCTTTTCGGCAAGAGGCCCTTCCGCGGGCGAGCGCCATGAGATGTTGCGTCTCTGGGAAAGCACAGATCCCCACTGCTGTTGTGCCTGTAGATAGGGCACCAAGGGTAGGTGAATAGCAGCAACAGCTTTCAGGGCTGGGCCCTTCCTTGTGGGAGAAGGAGCCGGACGTTTGCCTTTTCGGCAAGAGGCTCTGCCGCGACCGAGCGCCATGACATCCTGCGTCTCTGGGAAAGCACAGATCCCCAGTGCTGTTGTGCCTGTAGATAGGGTTCCAAGGGTAGGTGAAGAGCTGCAAGAGCTTTCAGGGCTGGGCCCTTCCTTGTGGCAGAATCAGCCGGACGTTTGCCTTTTCGGCAAGAGGCTCTGCCGTGGCCGAGCGCCATGAGACGTTGCGTCTCTGGGAAAGCACAGATCCCCAGTGCTGTTGTGCCTGTAGATAGGGCGCCAAGGCACCGTGAAGAGCAGCAAGAGCTTTCAGGGCTGGGCCCTTCCTTGTGGCAGAAGGAGCCGGACGTTTGCCTTCTCGGCAAGAGGCTGTGCCACGGCCGAGCGCCATGAGATGTTGCGTCTCTGGGAAAGCACAGATCCCCACTTCTGTTGTGCCTGTAGATAGGGCGCCAAGGCACCGTGAAGAGCAGCAAGAGCTTTCAGGGCTGGGCCCTTCCTTGTGGGAGAATGAGCTGGACGTTTGCCTTTTTCTCAAGAGGCTCTGCCGCGGCCGAGCGCCATGAGACGTTGCGTCTCTGGGAAAGCACAGATCCCCACTGCTGTTGTGCCTGTAGATATGGCGCCAAGGCACCATGAAGAGCAGCAAGTGCTTTCAGGGCTGGGCCCTTCCTTGTGGCAGAAGGAGCCGGACGTTTGCCTTTTCGGCAAGAGGCTCTGCCGCGAACGAGCGCCATGACATCTTGCGCCTCTGGGAAAGCACAGATCCCCAGTGCTGTTGTGCCTGTACATATGGTGCCAAGGCACCGTGAAGAGCAGCAAGTGCTTTCAGGGCTGGGCCCTTCCTTGTAGGAGAAGGAGCCGGACGTTTGCCTTTTCGGCAAGAGGCTCTGCCGCGGCCGAGCGCCATGAGATGTTGCGTCTCTGGGAAAGCACAGACCCCAGTGCTGTTGTGCCTGTACATATGGCGCCAAGGCACCGTGAAGAGCAGCAAGAGCTTTCAGGGCTGGGCCCTTCCTTGTAGGATAAGGAGCCGGACGTTTGCCTTTTCGGCAAGAGGCTCTGCCACGGCCGAGCGCCATGAGATGTTGCGTCTCTGGGAAAGCACAGATCCCCAGTGCTGTTGTGCCTGTAGATAGGGCGCCAAGGCACCGTGAACAGCAGCAAGAGCTTTCAGGGCTGGGCCCTTCCTTGTGGGAGAAGCAGCCGGACGTTTGCCTTTTCGGCAAGAGGCTCTGCCGCGGACGAGCGCCATGAGACGTTGCGTCTCTGGGAAAGCACAGATCCCCAGTGCTGTTGTGCCTGTAGATAGGGCGCCAAGGCACCATGAAGAGCAGTAAGAGCTTTCACGGCTGGGCCCTTCCTTGTGGGAGAAGGAGCCGGACGTTTGCCTTTTCGGCAAGAGGCTCTGCCGCGGCCGAGCGCGTGACATCCTGCGTCTCTGGGAAAGCACAGATCCCCACTGCTGTTGTGCCTGTAGATAGGGCGCCAAGGCACCGTGAAGAGCAGCAAGAGCTTTCAGGGCTGGGCCCTTCCTTGTGGGAGAAGGAGCCGGACGTTTGCCTTTTCGGCAAGAGGCTCTGCCGCGAACGAGCGCCATGAGATGTTGCGTCTCTGGGAAAGCACAGATCCCCACTGCTGTTGTGCCTGTAGATAGGGCGCCAAGGGTAGGTGAATAGCATCAACAGCTTTCAGGGCTGGGCCCTTCCTTGTGGGAGAAGGAGCCGGACGTTTGCCTTTTCGGCAAGAGGCTCTGCCGCGGCCGAGCGCCATGAGATGTTGCGTCTCTGGGAAAGCACAGATCCCCACTGCTGTTGTGCCTGTAGATAGGGCGCCAAGGCACCGTGAAGAGCAGCAAGTGCTTTCAGGGCTGGTCCCTTCCTTGTGGGAGAAGGAGCCGGACGTTTGCCTTTTCGGCAAGAGGCTCTGCTGCAGCCGAGCGCCATGACATCCTGCGTCTCTGGGATAGAACAGATCCCCAGTGCTGTTGTGCCTGTAGATAGGGCGGCAAGGCACCGTGAAGAGCAGCAACAGCTTTCAGGGCTGGGCCCTTCCTTGTGGGAGAAGAAGCTGGACGTTTGCCTTTTCGGCAAGAGGCTCTGCCGCGGCCGAGCGCCATGAGATGTTGCGTCTCTGGGAAAGCACAGATCCCCAGTGCTGTTGTGCCTGTAGATAGGGCGGCAAGGCACCGTGAAGAGCAGCAAGAGCTTTCAGGGCTGGGCCCTTCCTTGTGGGAAAAGGAGACGGACGTTTGCCTTTTCGGCAAGAGGCTCTGCCGCGACCGAGCGCCAAGAGATGTTGCGTCTCTGGGAAAGCACAGATCCCCAGTGCTGTTGTGCCTGTAGATATGGCGCAAAGGCACCATGAAGAGCAGCAAGTGCTTTCAGGGCTGGGCCCTTCCTTGTGGGAGAAGCAGCCGGACGTTTGCCTTCTCGGCAAGACGCTCTGCCGCGACCGAGCGCCATGACATCCTGCGTCTCTGGGATAGAACAGATCCCCAGTGCTGTTGTGCCTGTAGATAGGGCGCCAAGGCACCGTGAAGAGCAGCAACAGCTTTCAGGGCTGGGCCCTTCCTTGTGGGAGAAGGAGCCGGACGTTTGCCTTTTCGGCAAGAGACTCTGCCGCGGCCGAGCGCCATGAGATGTTGCGTATCTGGGAAAGCACAGATCCCCAGTGCTGTTGTGACTGTAGATAGGGTTCCAAGGGTAGGTGAAGAGCAGCAAGAGCTTTCAGGGCTGGTCCCTTCCTTGTGGGAGAAGCAGCCGGACGTTTGCCTTTTCGGCAAGAGGCTCTGCCGCGGCCGAGCGCCATGAGACTTTGCGTCTCTGGGAAAGCACAGATCCCCACTGCTGTTGTGCCTGTAGATAGGGAGCCAAGGCACCGTGAAGAGCAGCAACAGCTTTCAGGGCTGGGCCCTTCCTTGTGGGAGAAGGAGCCGGACTTTTGCCTTTTCGGCAAGAGGCTCTGCCGCGGTCGAGCGCGTGACATCCTGCGTCTCTGGGAAAGCACAGATCCCCAGTGCTGTTGTGCCTGTAGATAGGGCACCAAGGCACCATGAACAGCAGCAAGAGCTTTCAGGGCTGGGCCCTTCCTTGTGGGAGAAGGAGCCGGACGTTTGCCTTTTCGGCAAGAGGCCCTTCCGCGGGCGAGCGCCATGAGATGTTGCGTCTCTGGGAAAGCACAGATCCCCACTGCTGTTGTGCCTGTAGATAGGGCACCAAGGGTAGGTGAATAGCAGCAACAGCTTTCAGGGCTGGGCCCTTCCTTGTGGGAGAAGGAGCCGGACGTTTGCCTTTTCGGCAAGAGGCTCTGCCGCGGCCGAGCGCCATGAGATGTTGCGTCTCTGGGAAAGCACAGATCCCCACTGCTGTTGTGCCTGTAGATAGGGCGCCAAGGCACCGTGAAGAGCAGCAAGTGCTTTCAGGGCTGGTCCCTTCCTTGTGGGAGAAGGAGCCGGACGTTTGCCTTTTCGGCAAGAGGCTCTGCCGCGACCGAGCGCCATGACATCCTGCGTCTCTGGGATAGAACAGATCCCCAGTTCTGTTGTGCCTGTAGATAGGGCGCCAAGGCACCGTGAAGAGCAGCAAGAGCTTTCAGGGCTGGGCCCTTCCTTGTGGGAGAAGGAGACGGACGTTTGCCTTTTCGGCAAGAGGCTCTGCCGCGACCGAGCTCAAGAGATGTTGCGTCTCTGGGAAAGCACAGATCCCCAGTGCTGTTGTGCCTGTGGATATGGCACAAAGGCACCATGAAGAGCAGCAAGTGCTTTCAGGGCTGGGCCCTTCCTTGTGGGAGAAGCAGCCGGACGTTTGCCTTTTCGGCAAGAGACTCTGCCGCGGCCGAGCGCCATGAGATGTTGCGTATCTGGGAAAGCACAGATCCCCAGTGCTGTTGTGACTGTAGATAGGGTTCCAAGGGTAGGTGAAGAGCAGCAAGAGCTTTCAGGGCTGGTCTCTTCCTTGTGGGAGAAGCAGCCGGACGTTTGCCTTTTCGGCAAGAGGCTCTGCCGCGGCCGAGCGCCATGAGACGTTGCGTCTCTGGGAAAGCACAGATCCCCACTGCTGTTGTACCTGTAGATAGGGCGCCAAGGCACCGTGAAGAGCAGCAACAGCTTTCAGGGCTGGGCCCTTCCTTGTGGCAGAAGGAGCCGTACGTTTGCCTTCTCGTCAAGACGCTCTGCTGCGGCCGAGCGCCATGAGATGTTGCGTCTCTGGGAAAGCACAGATCCCCAGTGCTGTTGTGCCTGTAGATATGGCGCAAAGGCACCATGAAGAGCAGCAAGTGCTTTCAGGGCTGGGCCCTTCCTTGTGGGAGAAGGAGCCGGACGTTTGCCTATTCGGCAAGAGGCTCTGCCGCGACCGAGCGCCATGACATCTTGCGCCTCTGGGAAAGCACAGATCCCCACTGCTGTTGTGCCTGTACATATGGCGCCAAGGCACCGTGAAGAGCAGCAAGAGCTTTCAGGGCTGGGCCCTTCCTTGTGGGAGAAGGAGCCGGACGTTTGCCTTTTCGGCAAGAGGCTCTGCCGCGACCGAGCGCCATGACATCCTGCGTCTCTAGGATAGAACAGATCCCCAGTGCTGTTGTGCCTGTAGATAGGGCGCCAAGGCACCGTGAAGAGCAGCAAGAGCTTTCAGGGCTGGGCCCTTCCTTGTGGCAGAAGGAGCCGGACGTTTGCCTTTTTGGCAAGAGGCTGTGCCGCGACCGAGCGCCATGAGATGTTGCGTCTCTGGGAAAGCACAGATCCCCAGTGCTGTTGTGCCTGTAGATAGGGCGCCAAGGCACCGTGAAGAGCAGCAAGAGCTTTCAGGGCTGGGCCCTTCCTTGTAGGAGAAGGAGCCGGACGTTTGCCTTTTCGGCAAGAGGCTCTGCCGCGGCTGAGCGCCATGACATCTTGCGCCTCTGGGAAAGCACAGATCCCCAGTGCTGTTGTGCCTGTAGATAGGGCGCCAAGGCACCGTGAAGAGCAGGAAGAGCTTTCAGGGCTGGGCCCTTCCTTGTGGGAGAAGGAGCCAGACGTTTGCCTTCTCGGCAAGAGGCTCTGCCGTGGCCGAGCGACATGAGACGTTGCGTCTCTGGGAAAGCATAGATCCCCAGTGCTGTTGTGCCTGTAGATAGGGCGCCAAGGCACCGTGAAGAGCAGCAAGAGCTTTCAGGGCTGGGCCCTTCCTTGTGGGAGAAGGAGCCGGACGTTTGCCTTTTCGGCAAGAGGCTCTGCCGCGACCGAGCGCCATGACATCCTGCGTCTCTGGGAAAGCACAGATCCCCAGTGCTGTTGTGCCTGTAGATAGGGTTCCAAGGGTAGGTGAAGAGCTGCAAGAGCTTTCAGGGCTGGGCCCTTCCTTGTGGGAGCAGCAGCCAGACGTTTGGCTTTTCGGCATGAGGCTCTGCCGTGGCCGAGCGCCATGAGACGTTGCGTCTCTGGGAAAGCACAGATCCCCACTGCTGTTGTGCCTGTAGATAGGGCGCCAAGGCACCGTGAAGAGCAGCAAGAGCTTTCAGGGCTGGGCCCTTCCTTGTGGCAGAAGGAGCCGGACGTTTGCCTTCTCGGCAAGAGGCTGTGCCACGGCCGAGCGCCATGAGATGTTGCATCTCTGGGAAAGCACAGATCCCCACTTCTGTTGTGCCTGTAGATAGGGCGCCAAGGCACCGTGAAGAGCAGTAAGAGCTTTCAGGGCTGGGCCCTTCCTTGTGGGAGAATGAGCTGGACGTTTGCCTTTTCGGCAACAGGCTCTGCCGCGGCCGAGCGCCATGAGACGTTGCGTCTCTGGGAAAGCACAGATCCCCAGTGCTGTTGTGCCTGTAGATATGGCGCCAAGGCACCATGAAGAGCAGCAAGTGCTTTCAGGGCTGGGCCCTTCCTTGTGGCAGAAGGAGCCGGACGTTTGCCTTTTCGGTAAGAGGCTCTGCCGCGAACGAGCGCCATGACATCTTGCGCCTCTGGGAAAGCACAGATCCCCTGTGCTGTTGTGCCTGTACATATGGTGCCAAGGCACCGTGAAGAGCAGCAACAGCTTTCAGGGCTGGGCCCTTCCTTGTAGGAGAAGGAGCCGGACGTTTGCCTTTTCGGCAAGAGGCTCTGCCGCGGCCGAGCGCCATGAGAAGTTGCGTCTCTGGGAAAGCACAGATCCCCAGTGCTGTTGTGCCTGTACATATGGCGCCAAGGCACCGTGAAGAGCAGCAAGAGCTTTCAGGGCTGGGCCCTTCCTTGTAGGAGAAGGATCCGGACGTTTGCTTTTTCGGCAAGAGGCTCTGCCGCGGCCGAGCGCCATGAGATGTTGCGTCTCTGGGAAAGCACAGATCCCCAGTGCTGTTGTGCCTGTAGATAGGGTTCCAAGGGTAGGTGAAGAGCAGCAAGAGCTTTCACGGCTGGGCCCTTCCTTGTGGGAGAAGGAGCCGGACGTTTGCCTTTTCGGCATGAGGCTCTGCCGCGGCCGAGCGCGTGACATCCTGCGTCTCTGGGAAAGCACAGATCCCCAGTGCTGTTGTGCCTGTAGATAGGGCACCAAGGCACCATGAACAGCAGCAAGAGCTTTCAGGGCTGGGCCCTTCCTTGTGGGAGAAGGAGCCGGACGTTTGCCTTTTCGGCAAGAGGCCATTCCGCGGACGAGCGCCATGAGATGTTGCGTCTCTGGGAAAGCACAGATCCCCACTGCTGTTGTGCCTGTAGATAGGGCGCCAAGGGTAGGTGAATAGCAGCAACAGCTTTCAGGGCTGGGCCCTTCCTTGTGGGAGAAGGAGCCGGACGTTTGCCTTTTCGGCAAGAGGCTCTGCCGCGGCCGAGCGCCATGAGATGTTGCGTCTCTGGGAAAGCACAGATCCCCAGTGCTGTTGTGCCTGTAGATAGGGCACCAAGGCACCGTGAAGAGCAGCAAGTGCTTTCAGTACTGGGCCCTTCCTTGTGGCAGAAGGAGCCGGACGTTTGCCTTTTCGGCAAGAGGCTCTGCCGCGACCGAGCGCCATGACATCCTGCGTCTCTGGGATAGAACAGATCCCCAGTGCTGTTGTGCCTGTAGATAGGGCGGCAAGGCACCGTGAAGAGCAGCAACAGCTTTCAGGGCTGGGCCCTTCCTTGTGGGAGAAGGAGCCGGACGTTTGCCTTTTCGGCAAGAGGCTCTGCCGCGGCCGAGCGCCATGAGATGTTGCGTCTCTGGGAAAGCACAGATCCCCACTGCTGTTGTGCCTGTAGATAGGGCGGCAAGGCACCGTGAAGAGCAGCAAGAGCTTTCAGGGCTGGGCCCTTCCTTGTGGGAGAAGGAGACGGACATTTGCCTTTTCGGCAAGAGGCTCTGCCGCGACCGAGCGCCAAGAGATGTTGCGTCTCTGGGAAAGCACAGATCCCCAGTGCTGTTGTGCCTGTAGATATGGCGCAAAGGCACCATGAAGAGCAGCAAGTTCTTTCAGGGCTGGGCCCTTCCTTGTGGGAGAAGGAGCCGGACGTTTGCCTTCTCGGCAAGACGCTCTGCCGCGACCGAGCGCCATGACATCCTGCGTCTCTGGGATAGAACAGATCCCCAGTGCTGTTGTGCCTGTAGATAGGGCGCCAAGGCACCGTGAAGAGCAGCAAGAGCTTTCAGGGCTGGGCCCTTCCTTGTGGGAGAAGGAGCCGGACGTTTGCCTTTTCGGCAAGAGACTCTGCCGCGGCCGAGCGCCATGAGATGTTGCGTATCTGGGAAAGCACAGATCCCCAGTGCTGTTGTGACTGTAGATAGGGTTCCAAGGGTAGGTGAAGAGCAGCAAGAGCTTTCAGGGCTGGGCCCTTCCTTGTGGGAGAAGCAGCCGGACGTTTGCCTTTTCGGCAAGAGGCTCTGCCGCGGCCGAGCGCCATGAGACGTTGCGTCTCTGGGAAAGCACAGATCCCCACTGCTGTTGTACCTGTAGATAGGGCGCCAAGGCACCGTGAAGAGCAGCAAGAGCTTTCAGGGCTGGGCCCTTCCTTGTGGGAGAAGGAGCCGTACGTTTGCCTTCTCGGCAAGACGCTCTGCCGCGGCCGAGCGCCATGAGATGTTGAGTCTCTGGGAAAGCACAGATCCCCAGTGCTGTTGTGCCTGTAGATATGGCGCAAAGGCACCATGAAGAGCAGCAAGTGCTTTCAGGGCTGGGCCCTTCCTTGTGGGAGAAGGAGCCGGACGTTTGCCTATTCGGCAAGAGGCTCTGCCGCGAATGAGCGCCATGAGATGTTGCGTCTCTGGGAAAGCACAGATCCCCAGTGCTGTTGTGCCTGTACATATGGCGCCAAGGCACCGTGAAGAGCAGCAAGAGCTTTCAGGGCTGGGCCCTTCCTTGTAGGAGAAGGAGCCGGACGTTTGCCTTTTCGGCAAGAGGCTCTGCCGCGGCCGAGCGCCATGAGAAGTTGCGTCTCTGGGAAAGCACAGATCCCCACTGCTGTTGTGCCTGTAGATAGGGCACCAAGGCACCGTGAACAGCAGCAACATTTTTCAGGGCTGGGCCCTTCCTTGTGGGAGAAGGAGCCGGACGTTTGCCTTTTTGGCAAGAGGCTCTGCCGCGGCCGAGCGCCATGACATGTTGCGTATCTGGGAAAGCACAGATCCCCAGTGCTGTTGTGCCTGTAGATAGGGCGCCAAGGCACTGTGAAGAGCAGCAAGAGCTTTCAGGGCTGGGCCCTTCCTTGTGGGAAAAGGAGCCGGACGTTTGCCTTTTCGGCAAGAGGCTCTGCCGCGAACGAGCGCCAAGAGATGTTGCGTCTCTGGGAAAGCACAGATCCCCAGTGCTGTTGTGCCTGTAGATATGGCGCAAAGACACCATGAAGAGCAGCAAGTGCTTTCAGGGCTGGGCCCTTCCTTGTGGGAGAAGGAGCCGGACGTTTGCCTTCTAGGCAAGACGCTTTGCCGCGACCGAGCGCCATGACATCCTGCGTCTCTGGGATAGAACAGATCCCCAGTGCTGTTGTGCCTGTAGATAGGGCGCCAAGGCACCGTGAAGAGCAGCAACAGCTTTCAGGGCTGGGCCCTTCCTTGTGGGAGAAGGAGCCGGACGTTTGCCTTTTCGGCAAGAGGCTCTGCCGCGGCCGAGCGCCATGAGATGTTGCGTCTCTGGGAAAGCACAGATCCCCACTGCTGTTGTGCCTGTAGATAGGGTTCCAAGGGTAGGTGAAGAGCAGCAAGAGCTTTCAGGGCTGGGCCCTTCCTTGTGGGAGAAGCAGCCGGACGTTTGCCTTTTCGGCAAGAGGCTCTGCCGCGGCCGAGCGCCATGAGACGTTGCGTCTCTGGGAAAGCACAGATCCCCAGTGCTGTTGTGCCTGTAGATAGGGCACCAAGGCACTGTGAAGAGCAGCAAGAGCTTTCAGGGCTGGGCCCTTCCTTGTGGGAGAAGGAGACGGACGTTTGCCTTTTCGGCAAGAGGCTCTGCCGCGGCCGACTGCCATGAGATGTTGCGTATCTGGGAAAGCACAGATCCCCACTGCTGTTGTGCCTGTAGATAGGGTGCCAAGGGTAGGTGAAGAGCAGCGAGAGCTTTCAGGGCTGGGCCCTTCCTTGTAGGAGAAGGAGCCGTACGTTTGCCTTTTCGGCAAGAGGCTCTGCCGCGGCCAAGCGCCATGAGAAGTTGTGTCTCTGGGTAAGCACAGATCCCCAGTGCTGTTGTGCCTGTATATAGGGCACCAAGGCACCGTGAAGAGCAGCAAGAGCTTTCAGGGCTGGGCCCTTCCTTGTGGGAGAAGGGGCCGGACGTTTGCCTTTTCGGCAAGAGGCTCTGCCGCGGCCGAGCGCCATGAGATGTTGCGTCTCTGGGAAAGCACAGATCCCCAGTGCTGTTGTGCCTGTAGATAGGGTGCCAAGGCACCATGAAGAGCAGAAACAGCTTTCAGGGCTGGGCCCTTCCTTGTGTGAAAAGGAGCCGGACGTTTGCCTTTTCGGCAAGAGGCTCTGCCGCGACCGAGCGCCAAGAGATGTTGCGTCTCTGGAAAAGCACAGATCCCCAGTGCTGTTGTGCCTGTAGATATGGCGCAAAGGCACCATGAAGAGCAGCAAGTGCTTTCAGGGCTGGGCCCTTCCTTGTGGGAGAATCAGCCGGACGTTTGCCATCTCGGCAAGACGCTCTGCCGCGACCGAGCGCCATGACATCCTGCATCTCTGGGATAGAACATATCCCCAGTGCTGTTGTGCCTGTAGATAGGGCGCCAAGGCACCGTGAAGAGCAGCAAGAGCTTTCAGGGCTGGGCCCTTCCTTGTGGGATAAGGAGCCGGACGTTTGCCTTTTCGGCAAGAGGCTCTGCCGCGGCCGAGCGCCATGAGATGTTGCGTATCTGGGAAAGCACAGATCGCCACTGCTGTTGTGCCTGTAGATAGGGTTCCAAGGGTAGGTGAAGAGCAGCAACAGCTTTCAGGGCTGGGCCCTTCCTTGTGGCAGAAGGAGCCGTACGTTTGCCTTCTCGGCAAGAGGCTCTGCCGCGGCCGAGCGCCATGAGATATTGTGTCTCTGGGAAAGCACAGATCCCCACTGCTGTTGTGCCTGTAGATAGGGTGCCAAGGCACCGTGAAGAGCAGTAAGAGCTTTCAGGGCTGGGCCCTTCCTTGTGGGAGAAGGAGCCGGACGTTTGCCTTTTCGGCAAGAGGCTCTGCCGCGACCGAGCGCCATGACATCCTGCGTCTCTGGGAAAGCACAGATCCCCAGTGCTGTTGTGCCTGTAGATATGGCGCAAAAACACCATGAAGAGCAGCAAGTGCTTTCAGGGCTGGGCCCTTCCTTGTGGGAGAAGCAGCCGGACGTTTGCCTTTTCGGCAAGAGGCTCTGCCGCGAACGAGCGCCATGACATCTTGCGCCTCTGGGAAAGCACAGATCCCCAGTGCTGTTGTGCCTGTACATATGGCGCCAAGGCACCGTGAAGAGCAGCAAGAACTTTCAGGGCTGGGCCCTTCCTTGTGGGAAAAGGAGCCGGACGTTTGCCTTTTCGGCAAGAGGCTCTGCCGCGGCCAAGCGCCATGAGAAGTTGCGTCTCTGGGAAAGCACAGATCCCCAGTGCTCTTGTGCCTGTAGATAGGGCGGCAAGGCACCGTGAAGAGCAGCAACAGCTTTCATGGCTGGGCCCTTCCTTGTGGGAGAAGGAGCTGGACGTTTGCCTTCTCGGCAAGACGCTCTGCCGCGGGCCGAGCGCCATGAGATGTTGCGTCTCTGGGAAAGCACAGATCCCCAGTGCTGTTGTGCCTGTAGATAGGGTGCCAAGGCACCGTGAAGAGCAGCAAGTGCTTTCAGGGCTGGGCCCTTCCTTGTGGGAGAAGGAGCCGGACGTTTGCCTATTCGGCAAGAGGCTCTGCCGCGAACGAGCGCCATGAGATGTTGCGTCTCTGGGAAAGCACAGATCCCCAGTGCTGTTGTGCCTGTACATATGGCGCCAAGGCACCGTGAAGAGCAGCAAGAGCTTTCAGGGCTGGGCCTTACCTTGTGGGAGAAGGAGCCGGACGTTTGCCTTTTCGGCAAGAGGCTCTGCCGCGGCCGAGCGCCATGAGAAGTTGCGTCTCTGGGAAAGCACAGATCCCCACTGCTGTTGTGCCTGTAGATAGGGCACCAAGGCACCGTGAACAGCAGCAACATTTTTCAGGGCTGGGCCCTTCCTTGTGGGAGAAGGAGCCGGACGTTTGCCTTTTTGGCAAGAGGCTCTGCCGCGGCCGAGCGCCATGACATGTTGCGTATCTGGGAAAGCACAGATCCCCAGTGCTGTTGTGCCTGTAGATAGGGCGCCAAGGCACTGTGAAGAGCAGCAAGAGCTTTCAGGGCTGTGCCCTTCCTTGTGGGAAAAGGAGCCGGACGTTTGCCTTTTCGGCAAGAGGCTCTGCCGCGAACGAGCGCCAAGAGATGTTGCGTCTCTGGGAAAGCACAGATCCCCAGTGCTGTTGTGCCTGTAGATATGGCGCAAAGACACCATGAAGAGCAGCAAGTGCTTTCAGGGCTGGGCCCTTCCTTGTGGGAGAAGGAGCCGGACGTTTGCCTTCTAGGCAAGACGCTTTGCCGCGACCGAGCGCCATGACATCCTGCGTCTCTGGGATAGAACAGATCCCCAGTGCTGTTGTGCCTGTAGATAGGGCGCCAAGGCACCGTGAAGAGCAGCAACAGCTTTCAGGGCTGGGCCCTTCCTTGTGGGAGAAGGAGCCGGACGTTTGCCTTTTCGGCAAGAGGCTCTGCCGCGGGCCGAGCGCCATGAGATGTTGCGTCTCTGGGAAAGCACAGATCCCCACTGCTGTTGTGCCTGTAGATAGGGTTCCAAGGGTAGGTGAAGAGCAGCAAGAGCTTTCAGGGCTGGGCCCTTCCTTGTGGGAGAAGCAGCCGGACGTTTGCCTTTTCGGCAAGAGGCTCTGCCGCGGCCGAGCGCCATGAGACGTTGCGTCTCTGGGAAAGCACAGATCCCCAGTGCTGTTGTGCCTGTAGATAGGGCGCCAAGGCACTGTGAAGAGCAGCAAGAGCTTTCAGGGCTGGGCCCTTCCTTGTGGGAGAAGGAGACGGACGTTTGCCTTTTCGGCAAGAGGCTCTGCCGCGGCCGACTGCCATGAGATGTTGCGTATCTGGGAAAGCACAGATCCCCACTGCTGTTGTGCCTGTAGATAGGGTGCCAAGGGTAGGTGAAGAGCAGCGAGAGCTTCTTCAGGCTGGGCCCTTCCTTGTAGGAGAAGGAGCCGTACGTTGCCTTTTCGGCAAGAGGCTCTGCCGCGGCCAAGCGCCATGAGAAGTTGTGTCTCTGGGTAAGCACAGATCCCCAGTGCTGTTGTGCCTGTATATAGGGCACCAAGGCACCGTGAAGAGCAGCAAGAGCTTTCAGGGCTGGGCCCTTCCTTGTGGGAGAAGGGGCCGGACGTTTGCCTTTTCGGCAAGAGGCTCTGCCGCGGCCGAGCGCCATGAGATGTTGCGTCTCTGGGAAAGCACAGATCCCCAGTGCTGTTGTGCCTGTAGATAGGGCGCCAAGGCACCGTGAAGAGCAGAAACAGCTTTCAGGGCTGGGCCCTTCCTTGTGTGAAAAGGAGCCGGACGTTTGCCTTTTCGGCTAAGAGGCTCTGCCGCGACCGAGCGCCAAGAGATGTTGCGTCTCTGGAAAAGCACAGATCCCCAGTGCTGTTGTGCCTGTAGATATGCGCAAAGGCACCATGAAGAGCAGCAAGTGCTTTCAGGGCTGGGCCCTTTCCTTGTGGGAGAATCAGCCGGACGTTTGCCATCTCGGCAAGACGCTCTGCCGCGACCGAGCGCCATGACATCCTGCATCTCTGGGATAGAACATATCCCCAGTGCTGTTGTGCCTGTAGATAGGGCGCCAAGGCACCGTGAAGAGCAGCAAGAGCTTTCAGGGCTGGGCCCTTCCTTGTGGGATAAGGAGCCGGACGTTTGCCTTTTCGGCAAGAGGCTCTGCCGCGGCCGAGCGCCATGAGATGTTGCGTATCTGGGAAAGCACAGATCGCCACTGCTGTTGTGCCTGTAGATAGGGTTCCAAGGGTAGGTGAAGAGCAGCAACAGCTTTCAGGGCTGGGCCCTTCCTTGTGGCAGAAGGAGCCGTACGTTTGCCTTCTCGGCAAGAGGCTCTGCCGCGGCCGAGCGCCATGAGATATTGTGTCTCTGGGAAAGCACAGATCCCCACTGCTGTTGTGCCTGTAGATAGGGTGCCAAGGCACCGTGAAGAGCAGTAAGAGCTTTCAGGGCTGGGCCCTTCCTTGTGGGAGAAGGAGCCGGACGTTTGCCTTTTCGGCAAGAGGCTCTGCCGCGACCGAGCGCCATGACATCCTGCGTCTCTGGGAAAGCACAGATCCCCAGTGCTGTTGTGCCTGTAGATATGGCGCAAAAACACCATGAAGAGCAGCAAGTGCTTTCAGGCTGGGCCCTTCCTTGTGGGAGAAGCAGCCGGACGTTTGCCTATTCGGCAAGAGGCTCTGCCGCGAACGAGCGCCATGACATCTTGCGCCTCTGGGAAAGCACAGATCCCCAGTGCTGTTGTGCCTGTACATATGGCGCCAAGGCACCGTGAAGAGCAGCAAGAACTTTCAGGGCTGGGCCCTTCCTTGTGGGAAAAGGAGCCGGACGTTTGCCTTTTCGGCAAGAGGCTCTGCCGCGGCCAAGCGCCATGAGAAGTTGCGTCTCTGGGAAAGCACAGATCCCCAGTGCTCTTGTGCCTGTAGATAGGGCGGCAAGGCACCGTGAAGAGCAGCAACAGCTTTCATGGCTGGGCCCTTCCTTGTGGGAGAAGGAGCCGGACGTTTGCCTTCTCGGCAAGACGCTCTGCCGCGGCCCGAGCGCCATGAGATGTTGCGTCTCTGGGAAAGCACAGATCCCCAGTGCTGTTGTGCCTGTAGATAGGGTGCCAAGGCACCGTGAAGAGCAGCAACAGCTTTCAGGGCTGGCCCTTCCTTGTGGGAGAAGTAGACGGACGTTTGCCTTTTCGGCAAGAGGCTCTGCCGCGGCCGAGCGCCATGAGATGTTGCGTCTCTGGGAAAGCACAGATCCCCACTGCTGTTGTGCCTGTAGATAGGGTGCCAAGGGTAGGTGAAGAGCAGCGAGAGCTTTCAGGGCTGGGCCCTTCCTTGTAGGAGAAGGAGCCGGACGTTTGCCTTTTCGGCAAGAGGCTCTGCCGCGGCCGAGCGCCATGAGACGTTGCGTCTCTGGGAAAGCACAGATCCCCACTGCTGTTGTGCCTGTAGATAGGGCGCCAAGGCACCGTGAAGAGCAGCAACAGCTTTCAGGGCTGGGCCCTTCCTTGTGGCAGAAGGAGCCGTACGTTTGCCTTCTCGGCAAGAGGCTCTTCCGCGGCCGAGCGCCATGAGATGTTGAGTCTCTGGGAAAGCACAGATCCCCACTGCTGTTGTGCCTGTAGATAGGGTGCCAAGGCACCGTGAAGAGCAGTAAGAGCTTTCAGGGCTGGGCCCTTCCTTGTGGGAGAAGCAGGCGGACGTTTGCCTTTCGGCAAGAGGCTCTGCCGCGACCGAGCGCCATGACATCCTGCGTCTCTGGGAAAGCACAGATCCCCAGAGCTGTTGTGCCTGTACATATGGCGCAAAGGCACCATGAACAGCAGCAAGAGCTTTCAGGGCTGGGCTCTTCCTTGTGGGAGAAGGAGGCGGACGTTTGCCTTTTCGGCAAGAGGCTCTGCGCGAACGAGCGCCATGACATCTTGCGTCTCTGGGAAAGCACAGATCCCCAGTGCTGTTGTGCCTGTACATATGGCGCCAAGGCACCATGAAGAGCAGCAAGAGCTTTCAGGGCTGGGCCCTTCCTTGTAGGAGAAGGAGCCGGACGTTTGCCTTTTCGGCAAGAGGCTCTGCCGCAGCCGAGCGCCATGAGATGTTGCGTCTCTGGGAAAGCACAGATCCCCACTGCTGTTGTGCCTGTAGATAGGGCACCAAGGGTAGGTGAATAGCAGCAACAGCTTTCAGGGCTGGGCCCTTCCTTGTGGGAGAAGGAGCCTGACGTTTGCCTTCTCGGCAAGACGCTCTGCCGCGGCTGAGCGCCATGAGATGTTGCGTCTCTGGGAAAGCACAGATCCCCAGTGCTGTTGTGCCTGTAGATAGGGCGCCAAGGCACCGTGAAGAGCAGCAAGAGCTTTCAGGGCTGGGCTCTTCCTTGTGGCAGAAGGAGCCGGACGTTTGCCTTTTCGGCAAGAGGCTCTGCCGCGGCCGAGCACCATGACTTCCTGCATCTCTGGAAAAGCACAGATCCCCAGTGCTGTTGTGCCTGTAGATAGGGCACCAAGGCACCGTGAAGAGCAGCAAGAGCTTTCAGGGCTGGGCCCTTCCTTGTGGGAGAAGAGCCGGACGTTTGCCTTTTCGGCAAGAGGCTCTGCCGCGGCCGAGCGCCATGAGATCTTGCGTCTCTGGGAAAGCACAGATCCCCACTGCTGTTGTGCCTGTAGATAGGATGCCAAGGGTAGGTGAATAGCAGCAACGGCTTTCAGGGCTGGGTCCTTCCTTGTGGGAGAAGGAGGCGGACGTTTGCCTTTTCGGCAAGAGGCTCTGCCGCGGCTGAGCGCCATGAGATGTTGCGTCTCTGGGAAAGCACAGATCCCCAGTGCTGTTGTGCCTGTAGATAGGGCGCCAAGGCACCGTGAAGAGCAGCAAGAGCTTTCAGGGCTGGGCTCTTCCTTGTGGGAGAAGGAGCCGGACGTTTGCCTTTTCGGAAAGAGGCTGTGCCGCGGCTGAGCGCCATGACTTCCTGCGTCTCTGGGAAAGCACAGATCCCCAGTGCTGTTGTGCCTGTAGATAGGGCACCAAGGCACCATGAAGAGCAGCAACAGCTTTCAGGGCTGGTCCCTTCCTTGTGGGAGAAGAGCCTGACGTTTGCCTTTTCGGCAAGAGGCTCTGCCGCGGCCGAGCGCCATGAGATGTTGCGTCTCTGGGAAAGCACAGATCCCCACTGCTGTTGTGCCTGTAGATAGGGCGGCAAGGCACCGTGAAGAGCAGCAAGAGCTTTCAGGGCTGGGCCCTTCCTTGTGGGAGAAGAGCGGGACGTTTGCCTTTTCGGCAAGAGGCTCTGCCGCGACCGAGCGCCATGAGATGTTGCATCTCTGGGAAAGCACAGATCCCCAGTGCTGTTGTGCCTGTAGATAGGGCGCCAAGGCACCGTGAAGAGCAGCAAGAGCTTTCAGGGCTGGGCCCTTCCTTGTGGGAGAAGAGCCGGACGTTTGCCTTTTCGGCAAGAGGCTCTGCCGCGACCGAGCGCGATGAGATGTTGCGTCTCTGGGAAAGCACAGATCCCCAGTGCTGTTGTGGCTGTAGATAGGGCGCCAAGGCACCGTGAAGAGCAGCAACAGCTTTCAGGGCTGGGCCCTTCCTTGTGGGAGAAGGAGCCGGACGTTTGCCTTTTCGGCAAGAGGCTCTGCCGCGGCCGAGCGCCATGAGATGTTGCGTCTCTGGGAAAGCACAGATCCCCAGTGCTGTTGTGCCTGTAGATAGGGTTCCAAGGGTAGGTGAAGAGCAGCAAGAGCTTTCAGTGCTGTGCCCTTCCTTGTGGGAGAAGCAGCCGGACGTTTGCCTTCCTGGCAAGAGGCTGTGCCGTGGCCGAGCGCCATGACATCCTGCGTATCTGGGAAAGCACAGATCCCCAGTGCTGTTGTGCCTGTAGATAGGGCGCCAAGGCACCGTGAAGAGCAGTAAGAGCTTTCAGGGCTGGGCCCTTCCTTGTGGCAGAAGGAGCCGGACGTTTGCCGTTTGCCTTTTCGGCAAGAGGCTCTGCCGCGGCCGAGCGCCATGAGATGTTGCGTCTCTGGGAAAGCACAGATCCCCACTGCTGTTGTGCCTGTACATATGGCGCCAAGGCACCGTGAAGAGCAGCAAGAGCTTTCAGGGCTGGGTCCTTCCTTGTGGGAGAAGAGCCGTACGTTTGCCTTTTCGGCAAGAGGCTCTGCCGCGGCCGAGCGCCATGAGATGTTGCGTCTCTGGGAAAGCACAGATCCCCAGTGCTGTTGTGCCTGTACATATGGCGCCAAGGCACCGTGAAGAGCAGCAACAGCTTTCAGGGCTGGGCCCTTCCGTGTGGGAGAAGAGCCGGACGTTTGCCTTTTCGGCAAGAGGCTCTGCCGCGACCGAGCGCCATGACATCCTGCGTCTCTGGGAAAGCACAGATCCCCACTGCTGTTGTGCCTGTAGATAGGGCGCCAAGGCACCGTGAACAGCAGCAAGAGCTTTCAGGGCTGGGCTCTTCCTTGTGGGAGAAGGAGCCGGACGTTTGCCTTTTCGGCAAGAGGCTCTGCCGCGGCCGAGCGCCATGAGATGTTGCGTCTCTGGGAAAGCACAGATCCCCAGTGCTGTTGTGCCTGTAGATAGGGCGCCAAGGCACCGTGAAGAGCAGCAAGAGCTTTCAGGGCTGGGCCCTTCCTTGTGGGAGAAGGAGCCGGACGTTTGCCTTTTTGGCAAGAGGCTCTGCCGCGGCCGAGCGCCATGAGATGTTGCGTCTCTGGGAAAGCACAGATCCCCAGTGCTGTTGTGCCTGTAGATAGGGCGCCAAGGCACCGTGAAGAGCAGCAAGAGCTTTCAGGGCTGGGCCCTTCCTTGTGGGAGAAGGAGCCGGACGTTTGCCTTCTCGGCAAGACGCTGTGCCGCGGCCGAGCGCCATGAGATGTTGCGTCTCTGGGAAAGCACAGATCCCCAGTGCTGTTGTGCCTGTAGATAGGGCGCCAAGGCACCGTGAAGAGCAGCAAGAGCTTTCAGGGCTGGGCCCTTCCTTGTGGGAGAAGGAGCCGGACGTTTGCCTTTTCGGCAAGAGGCTCTACCGCGGCCGAGCGCCATTACATCCTCCGTCTCTGGGATAGAACAGATCCCCAGTGCTGTTGTGCCTGTAGATAGGGCGCCAAGGCACCGTGAAGAGCAGCAAGAGCTTTCAGGGCTGGGCCCTTCCTTGTGGCAGAAGGAGCCGGACGTTTGCCTTTTCGGCAAGAGGCTCTGCCGCGACCGAGCGCCATGAGATGTTGCGTCTCTGGGAAAGCACAGATCCCCACTGCTGTTGTGCCTGTAGATATGGCGCCAAGGGTAGGTGAAGAGCAGCAAGAGCTTTCAGGGCTGGGCCCTTCCTTGTGGGAGAAGAGCTGGACGTTTGCCTTTTCAGCAAGAGGCTCTGCCGCAGCCGAGCGCCATGAGATGTTGCGTCTCTGGGAAAGCACAGATCCCCAGTGCTGTTGTGCCTGTAGATAGGGCGCCAAGGCACCGTGAAGAGCAGCAAGAGCTTTCAGGGCTGGGCCCTTCCTTGTGGGAGAAGGGGACGGACGTTTGCCTTTTCGGCAAGAGGCTCTGCCGCGGCCGAGCGCCATGACATCCTGCGTCTCTGGGAAAGCACAGATCACCACTGCTGTTGTGCCTGTACATATGGCGCAAAGGCACCATGAAGAGCAGCAACAGCTTTCAGGGCTGGGCCCTTCCTTGTGGGAGAAGCAGCCGGACGTTTGCCTTTTCGGCAAGAGGCTCTGCCGCGACCGAGCGCCATGAGATGTTGCGTCTCTGGGAAAGCACAGATCCCCAGTGCTGTTATGCCTGTAGATAGGGCGCCAAGGCACCGTGAAGAGCAGCAACAGCTTTCAAAGCTGGGCCCTTCCTTGTGGGAGAAGGAGCCGGACATTTGCCTTTTCGGCAAGAGGCTCTGCCGCGACCGAGCGCCATGACATCCTGCGTCTCTGGGATAGAGCAGATCCCGAGTGCTGTTGTGCCTGTAGATAGGGTGCCAAGGCACCGTGAAGAGCAGCAACAGCTTTCAGGGCTGGGCCCTTCCTTGTGGGAGAAGGAGCCGGACATTTGCATTTTCGGCAAGAGGCTCTACCGCGACCGAGCGCCATGAGATGTTGCGTCTCTGGGAAAGCACAGATCCCCACTGCTGTTGTGCCTGTAGATAGGGCGCCAAGGCACCGTGAAGAGCAGCAACAGCTTTCAAAGCTGGGCCCTTCCTTGTGGGAGAAGGAGCCGGACGTTTGCCTTTTCGGCAAGAGGCTCTGCCGCGACCGAGCGCCATGAGACGTTGCGTCTCTGGGAAAGCACAGATCCCCAGTGCTGTTGTGCCTGTAGATAGGGCGCCAAGGCACCGTGAAGAGCAGAATCAGGTTTCAGGGCTGGGCACTTCCTTGTGGGAGAAGGAGCCGGACGTTTGCCTTTTCGGCAAGAGGCTCTGCCGCGACCGAGCGCCATGAGATGTTGCGTCTCTGGGAAAGCACAGATCCCCACTGCTGTTGTGCCTGTAGATAGGGTGCCAAGGCACCGTGAAGAGCAGCAAGAGCTTTCAGGGCTGGGGCCTTCCTTGTGGCAGAAGGAGCCGGACGTTTGCCTTTTCGGCAAGAGGCTCTGCCGGGGCCGAGCGCCATGAGATGTTGTGTCTCTGAGAAAGCACAGATCCCCACTGCTGTTGTGCCTGTACATATGGCGCCAAGGGTAGGTGAAGAGCAGCAAGAGCTTTCAGGGCTGGGCCCTTCCTTGTGGGAGAAGGAGCTGGACGTTTGCCTTTTCAGCAAGAGGCTCTGCCGCAGCCGAGCGCCATGAGATGTTGCGTCTCTGGGAAAGCACAGATCCCCAGTGCTGTTGTGCCTGTAGATAGGGCGCCAAGGCACCGTGAAGAGCAGCAAGAGCTTTCAGGGCTGGGCCCTTCCTTGTGGGAGAAGGGGACGGACGTTTGCCTTTTCGGCAAGAGGCTCTGCCGCGGCCGAGCGCCATGACATCCTGCGTCTCTGGGAAAGCACAGATCACCACTGCTGTTGTGCCTGTACATATGGCGCAAAGGCACCATGAAGAGCAGCAACAGCTTTCAGGGCTGGGATCTTCCTTGTGGGAGAAGGAGCCGGACAATTGCCTTTTCGGCAAGAGGCTCTGCCGCGGCCGAGCGCCATGAGATGTTGCGTCTCTGGGAAAGCACAGATCCCCACTGCTGTTGTGCCTGTAGATAGGGTGCCAAGGGTAGGTGAAGAGCAGCAAGAGCTTTCAGGGCTGGGCCCTTCCTTGTGGGAGAAAGTGCCGGACGTTTGCCTTCTCGGCACGACGCTCTGCCGCGGCCGAGCGCCATGAGATGTTGTGTCTCTGGGAAAGCACAGATCCCCAGTGCTGTTGTGCCTGTAGATAGGGCGCCAAGGCACCGTGAAGAGCAGCAAGTGCTTTCAGGGCTGGGCCCTTCCTTGTAGGAGAAGGAGCCGGACGTTTGCCTTTTCGGCAAGAGGCTCTGCCGCGGCCGAGTGCCATGAGATGTTGCGTCTCTGGGAAAGCACAGATCCCCACTGCTGTTGTGCCTGTAGATAGGGCGCCAAGGCACCGTGAAGAGCAGCAAGAGCTTTCAGGGCTGGGCCCTTCCTTGTGGCAGAAGGAGCCGGACGTTTGCCTTTTCGGCAAGAGGCTCTGCCGCGACCGAGCGCCATGAGATGTTGCGTCTCTGGGAAAGCACAGATCCCCAGTGCTGTTGTGCCTGTAGATAGGGCGCCAAGGCACCGTGAAGAGCATCAACAGCTTTCAGGGCTGGGACCTTCCTTGTGCGAGAAGGAGCTGGACATTTGCCTTTTCGGCAAGAGGCTCTGCCGCGGCCGAGCGCCATGAGATGTTGCGTCTCTGGGAAAGCACAGATCCCCACTGCTGTTGTGCCTGTAGATAGGGCGGCAAGGCACCGTGAAGAGCAGCAAGAGCTTTCCGGGCTGGGCCCTTCCTTGTGGGAGAAGGAGCCGGACGTTTGCCTTTTCGGCAAGTGGCTATGCCGCGACCGAGCGCCATTACATCCTCCGTCTCTGGGATAGAACAGATCCCCAGTGCTGTTGTGCCTGTAGATAGGGCGCCAAGGCACCGTGAAGAGCAGCAACAGCTTTCAGGGCTGGGCCCTTCCTTGTGGGAGAAGGAGCCGGACGTTTGCCTTTTCGGCAAGAGGCTCTGCCGCGACCGAGCGCCATGAGATGTTGCGTCTCTGGGAAAGCACAGATCCCCACTGCTGTTGTGCCTGTACATATGGCGCCAAGGCACCGTGAAGAGCAGCAAGAGCTTTCAGGGCTGGGCTCTTCCTTGTGGGAGAAGGAGCCGGACGTTTGCCTTTTCGGCAAGAGGCTCTGCCGCGACCGAGCGCCATGAGATGTTGCGTCTCTGGGAAAGCACAGATCCCCAGTGCTGTTGTGCCTGTAGATAGGGTTCCAAGGGTAGGTGAAGAGCAGCAAGAGCTTTCAGGGCTGGGCCCTTCCTTGTGGGAGAAGCAGCCGGACGTTTGCCTTTTCGGCAAGAGGCTCTGCCGCGGCTGAGCGCCATGAGATGTTGCGTCTCTGGGAAAGCACAGATCCCCAGTGCTGTTATGCCTGTAGATAGGGCGCCAAGGCACCGTGAAGAGCAGCAACAGCTTTCAAAGCTGGGCCCTTCCTTGTGGGAGAAGGAGCCGGACATTTGCCTTTTCGGCAAGAGGCTCTGCCGCGAGCCGAGCGCCATGACATCCTGCGTCTCTGGGATAGAGCAGATCCCGAGTGCTGTTGTGCCTGTAGATAGGGTGCCAAGGCACCGTGAAGAGCAGCAACAGCTTTCAGGGCTGGGCCCTTCCTTGTGGGAGAAGGAGCCGGACATTTGCATTTTCGGCAAGAGGCTCTACCGCGACCGAGCGCCATGAGATGTTGCGTCTCTGGGAAAGCACAGATCCCCACTGCTGTTGTGCCTATAGATAGGGCGCCAAGGCACCGTGAAGAGCAGCAACAGCTTTCAAAGCTGGGCCCTTCCTTGTGGGAGAAGGAGCCGGACGTTTGCCTTTTCGGCAAGAGGCTCTGCCGCGACCGAGCGCCATGAGATGTTGCATCTCTGGGAAAGCACAGATCCCCACTGCTGTTGTGCCTGTAGATAGGGCGCCAAGGCACCGTGAAGAGCAGAATCAGGTTTCAGGGCTGGGCACTTCCTTGTGGGAGAAGGAGCCGGACGTTTGCCTTTTCGGCAAGAGGCTCTGCCGCGGCCGAGCGCCATGAGATGTTGCGTCTCTGGGAAAGCACAGATCCCCACTGCTGTTGTGCCTGTAGATAGGGTGCCAAGGCACCGTGAAGAGCAGCAAGAGCTTTCAGGGCTGGGGCCTTCCTTGTGGGAGAAGGAGCCGGACGTTTGCCTTTTCGGCAAGAGGCTCTGCCGCGGCCGAGCGCCATGAGATGTTGTGTCTCTGAGAAAGCACAGATCCCCACTGCTGCTGTGCCTGTAGATAGGGTTCCAAGGGTAGTTGAAGAGCAGCAAGAGCTTTCAGGGCTGGGCCCTTCCTTGTGAGAGAAGGAGCCGGACGTTTGCCTTTTCGGCAAGAGGCTCTGCCGCGGCTGAGCGCCATGAGACATTGCGTCTCTGTGAAAGCACAGATCCCCACTGCTGTTGTGCCTGTAGATAGGGCGCCAAGGCACCGTGAAGAGCAGCAACAGCTTTCAGGGCTGGGCCCTTCCTTGTGGGAGTAGGAGCCGGACGTTTGCCTTTTCGGCAAGAGGCTCTGCCGCGGCCGAGCGCCATGAGATGTTGCGTCTCTGGGAAAGCACAGATCCCCAGTGCTGTTGTGCCTGTAGATAGGGCGGCAAGGCACCGTGAAGAGCAGCAACAGCTTTCAGGGCTGGGCCCTTCCTTGTGGGAGAAGGAGCCGGATGTTTGCCTTTTCGGCAAGAGGCTCTGCCGCGGCCGAGCGCCATGAGATGTTGCGTATCTGGGAAAGCACAGATCCCCAGTGCTGTTGTGCCTGTAGATAGGGTGCCAAGGGTAGGTGAAGAGCAGCAAGAGCTTTCAGGGCTGGGCCCTTCCTTGTGGGAGAAGGAGCCGGACGTTTGCCTTCTCGGCAAGAGGCTGTGCCGCGGCCGAGCGCAATGACATCCTGCGTCTCTGGGAAAGCACAGATCCCCACTGCTGTTGTGCCTGTAGATAGGGCGCCAAGGCACCGTGAAGAGCAGCAAGAGCTTTCAGGGCTGGGCCCTTCCTTGTGGGAGAAGGAGCCGGACGTTTGCCTTTTCGGCAAGAGTCTCTGCCGCGGCCGAGCGCCATGAGATGTTGCGTCTCTGGGAAAGCACAGATCCCCACTGCTGTTGTGCCTGTAGATAGGGCGCCAAGGCACCGTTAACAGCAGCAAGAGCTTTCAGGGCTGGGCCCTTCCTTGTGGGAGAAGGAGCCGGACGTTTGCCTTTTCGGCAAGAGGCTCTGCCGCGACCGAGCGCCATGAGATGTTGCGTCTCTGGGAAAGCACAGATCCCCACTGCTGTTGTGCCTGTAGATAGGGCGCCAAGGCACCGTGAAGAGCAGCAACAGCTTTCAGGGCTGGGCCCTTCCTTGTGGGAGAAGGAGCCGGACGTTTGCCTTTTCAGCAAGAGGCTCTGCCACGGCCGAGCGCCATGAGATGTTGCGTCTCTGGGAAAGCACAGATCCCCAGTGCTGTTGTGCCTGTAGATAGGGTTCCAAGGGTAGGTGAAGAGCAGCAAGAGCTTTCAGGGCTGGGCCCTTCCTTGCGGGAGAAGCAGCCGGACGTTTGCCTTCTCGGCAAGAGGCTGTGCCGCGGCCGAGCGCCATGAGATGTTGCGTCTCTGGGAAAGCACAGATCCCCACTGCTGTTGTGCCTGTAGATAGGGCGCCAAGGCACCGTGAAGAGCAGCAAGTGCATTCAGGGCTGGGCCCTTCCTTGTGGCAGAAGGAGCCGGACGTTTGCCTTTTCGGCAAGAGGCTCTGCCGCGACCGAGCGCCATGACATCTTGCGCCTCTGGGAAAGCACAGATCCCCAGTGCTGTTGTGCCTGTAGATAGGGTTCCAAGGGTAGGTGAAGAGCAGCAAGAGCTTTCAGGGCTGGGCCCTTCCTTGTGGGAGAAGCAGCCAGACGTTTGCCTTTTCGGCAAGAGGCTCTGCCGTGGCCGAGCGAAATGAGATGTTGCGTCTCTGGGAAAGCACAGATCGCCACTGCTGTTGTGCCTGTAGATAGGGTGCCAAGGCACCGTGAAGAGCAGCAACAGCTTTCAAAGCTGGGCCCTTCCTTGTGGGAGAAGGAGCCGGACGTTTGCCTTCTCGGCAAGACGCTGTGCCGCGGCCGAGCGCCATGAGATGTTGCGTCTCTGGGAAAGCACAGATCCCTACTGCTTTTGTGCCTGTAGATAGGGTTCCAAGGGTAGGTGAAGAGCAGCAAGAGCTTTCAGGGCTGGGCCTTTCCTTGTGAGAGAAGGAGCCGGACGTTTGCCTTTTCGGCAAGAGGCTATGCCGCGGCTGAGCGCCATGAGATGTTGCGTCTCTGGGAAAGCACAGATCCCCACTGCTGTTGTGCCTGTAGATAGGGCGCCAAGGCACCGTGAACAGCAGCAAGAGCTTTCAGGGCTGGGCCCTTCCTTGTGGGAGAAGGAGCTAGACGTTTGCCTTCTCGGAAAGACGCTCTGCCGCGGCCGAGCGCCATGAGATGTTGCGTCTCTGGGAAAGCACAGATCCCCACTGCTGTTGTGCCTGCAGATAGGGCGCCAAGGCACCGTGAAGAGCAGCAACAGCTTTCAGGGCTGGGCTCTTCCTTGTGAGAAAATCAGCCGTACATTTGCCTTCTCGGCAAGAGGCTGTGCCGCGGCTGAGCGCAATGACATCCTGCGTCTCTGGGAAAGCACAGATCCCCACTGCTGTTGTGCCTGTAGATAGGGCGCCAAGGCACCGTGAAGAGCAGCAAGAGCTTTCAGGGCTGGGCCCTTCCTTGTGGGAGAAGGAGCCGGACGTTTGCCTTTTCGGCAAGAGGCTCTGCCGCGGCCGAGCGCCATGAGATGTTGCGTCTCCGGGAAAGCACAGATCCCCAGTGCTGTTGTGCCTGTAGATAGGGTTCCAAGGGTAGGTGAAGAGCAGCAAGAGCTTTCAGGGCTGGGCCCTTCCTTGCGGGAGAAGGAGCCGGACGTTTGCCTTCTCGGCAAGAGGCTGTGCCGCGGCCGAGCGCCATGAGATGTTGCGTCTCTGGGAAAGCACAGATCCCCACTGCTGTTGTGCCTGTAGATAGGGCGCCAAGGCACCGTGAAGAGCAGCAAGTGCATTCAGGGCTGGGCCCTTCCTTGTGGGAGAAGGAGCCGGACGTTTGCCTTTTCGGCAAGAGGCTCTGCCGCGACCGAGCGCCATGACATCCTGCGTCTCTGGGAAAGCACAGATCCCCAGTGCTGTTGTGCCTGTAGATAGGGTTCCAAGGGTAGGTGAAGAGCAGCAAGAGCTTTCAGGGCTGGGCCCTTCCTTGTGGGAGAAGCAGCCGGACGTTTGCCTTTTCGGCAAGAGGCTCTGCCGTGGCCGAGCGCCATGAGCTGTTGCGTCTCTGGGAAAGCACAGATCCCCACTGCTGTTGTGCCTGTAGATAGGGCGCCAAGGCACCGTGAAGAGCAGCAAGAGCTTTCAGGGCTGGGCGTTTCCTTGTGGGAGAAGGAGCCGGACGTTTGCCTTTTCGGCAAGAGGCTCTGCCGCGGCCGAGCGCCATGAGCTGTTGCGTCTCTGGGAAAGTACAGATCCCCACTGCTGTTGTTCCTGTAGATAGGGCGCCAAGGCACAGTGAAGAGCAGCAAGAGCTTTCAAAGCTGGGCCCTTCCTTGTGGGAGAAGGAGCCGGACGTTTGCCTTCTCGGCAAGACGCTCTGCCGCGGCCGAGCGCCATGAGATGTTGCGTCTCTGGGAAAGCACAGATCCCCAGTGCTGTTGTGCCTGTAGATAGGGTGCCAAGGCACCGTGAAGAGAAGCAACAGCTTTCAAAGCTGGGCCCTTCCTTGTGGGAGAAGGAGCCGGACGTTTGCCTTTTCGGCAAGAGGCTCTGCCGTGGCCGAGCGCCATGAGATCTTGCGTCTCTGGGAAAGCACAGATCCCCAGTGCTGTTGTGCCTGTAGATAGGGCACCAAGGCACCGTGAAGAGCAGCAACAGCTTTCAGGGCTGGGCTCTTCCTTGTGGGAGAAGGAGCCGGACGTTTGCCTTTTCGGCAAGAGGCTGTGCCGCGAACGAGCACCATGAGATGTTGCGTCTCTGGGATAGAACATATCCCCACTGCTGTTGTGCCTGTAGATAGGGTGCCAAGGCACCGTGAAGAGCAGCAAGAGCTTTCAGGGCTGGGCCTTTCCTTGTGGGAGAAGGAGCCGGACGTTTGCCTTTTCGGCAAGAGGCTCTGCCACGGCCGAGCGCCATGAGATGTTGCGTCTCTGGGAAAGCACAGATCCCCAGTGCTGTTGTGCCTGTAGATAGGGTGCCAAGGGTAGGTGAAGAGCAGCAAGAGCTTTCAGGGCTGGGCCCTTGCTTGTGGGAGAAGGAGCCGGACGTTTGCCTTTTCGGCAAGAGGCTCTGCCGTGGCCGAGCGCCATGAGATGTTGCGTCTCTGGGAAAGCACAGATCCCCACTGCTTTTGTGCCTGTAGATAGGGTTCCAAGGGTAGGTGAAGAGCAGCAAGAGCTTTCAGGGCTGGGCCCTTCCTTGTGAGAGAAGGAGCCGGACCTTTGCCTTTTCGGCAAGAGGCTATGCCGCGGCTGAGCGCCATGAGATGTTGCGTCTCTGGGAAAGCACAGATCCCCACTGCTGTTGTGCCTGTAGATAGGGCGCCAAGGCACCGTGAACAGCAGCAACAGCTTTCAGGGCTGGGCCCTTCCTTGTGGGAGAAGGAGCCGGACGTTTGCCTTTTCGGCAAGAGGCTCTGCCACGGCCGAGCGCCATGAGATGTTGCGTCTCTGGGAAAGCACAGATCCCCACTGCTGTTGTGCCTGTAGATAGGGCGCCAAGGCACCGTGAACAGCAGCAAGAGCTTTCAGGGCTGGGTCCTTCCTTGTGGGAGAAGGAGCTAGACGTTTGCCTTCTCGGAAAGACGCTCTGCCGCGGCCGAGCGCCATGACATCTTGCGCCTCTGGGAAAGCACAGATCACCACTGCTGTTGTGCCTGTACATATGGCGCCAAGGCACCGTGAAGAGCAGCAAGAGCTTTCAGGGCTGGGCCCTTCCTTGTGGGAGAAGCAGCCGGACGTTTGCCTTTTCGGCAAGAGGCTCTGCCGCGGCTGAGCGCCATGAGATGTTGCGTCTCTGGGAAAGCACAGATCCCCAGTGCTGTTGTGCCTGTAGATAGGGCGCCAAGGCACCGTGAAGAGCAGCAAGAGCTTTCAGGGCTGGGCCCTTCCTTGTGGGAGAAGGAGCCGGACGTTTGCCTTTTCAGCAAGAGGCTCTGCCGCGGCCGAGCGCCATGAGATGTAGCGTCTCTGGGAAAGCACAGATCCCCAGTGCTGTTGTGCCTGTAGATAGGGTTCCAAGGGTAGGTGAAGAGCAGCAAGAGCTTTCAGGGCTGGGCCCTTCCTTGTGGGAGAAGCAGCCGGACGTTTGCCTTCTCGGCAAGAGGCTGTGCCGCGGCCGAGCGCCATGAGATGTTGCGTCTCTGGAAAAGCACAGATCCCCACTGCTGTTGTGCCTGTAGATAGGGCGCAAAGGCACCATGAAGAGCAGCAAGTGCATTCAGGGCTGGGCCCTTCCTTGTGGGAGAAGGAGCCGGACGTTTGCCTTTTCAGCATGAGGCTCTGCCGCGACCGAGCGCCATGACATCTTGCGCCTCTGGGAAAGCACAGATCCCCAGTGCTGTTGTGCCTGTAGATAGGGTTCCAAGAGTAGGTGAAGAACAGCAAGAGCTTTCAGGGCTGGGCCCTTCCTTGTGGGAGAAGCAGCCGGACGTTTGCCTTTTCGGCAAGAGGCTCTGCCGCGGCCGAGCGCCATGAGATGTTGCGTCTCTGGGAAAGCACAGATCCCCACTGCTGTTGTGCCTGTAGATAGGGTGCCAAGGCACCGTGAAGAGCAGCAAGAGCTTTCAGGGCTGGGCGCTTCCTTGTGGGAGAAGGAGCCGGACGTTTGCCTTTTCGGCAAGAGGCTCTGCCGCGGCCGAGCGCCATGAGATGTTGCGTCTCTGGGAAAGTACAGATCCCCAGTGCTGTTGTGCCTGTAGATAGGGCGCCAAGGCACAGTGAAGAGCAGCAAGAGCTTTCAAAGCTGGGCCCTTCCTTGTGGGAGAAGGAGCCGGACGTTTGCCTTTTCGGCAAGAGTCTCTGCCGCGGCCGAGCGCCATGAGATGTTGCGTCTCTGGGAAAGCACAGATCCCCACTGCTGTTGTGCCTGTAGATAGGGCGCCAAGGCACCGTGAACAGCAGCAAGAGCTTTCAGGGCTGGGCTCTTCATTGTGGGAGAAGGAGCCGGACGTTTGCCTTTTCGGCAAGAGGCTGTGCCGCGGCCGAGCGCCATGAGATGTTGCGTCTCTGGGATAGAACAGATCCCCACTGCTGTTGTGCCTGTAGATAGGGTGCCAAGGCACTGTGAAGAGCAGCAAGAGCTTTCAGGGCTGGGCCTTTCCTTGTGGGAGAAGGAGCCGGACGTTTGCCTTTTCGGCAAGAGGCTCTGCCGCGGCCGAGCGCCATGAGATGTTGCGTCTCTGGGAAAGCACAGATCCCCAGTGCTGTTGTGCCTGTAGATAGGGTGCCAAGGGTAGGTGAAGAGCAGCAAAAGCTTTCAAAGCTGGGCCCTTCCTTGTGGGAGAAGGAGCCGGACGTTTGCCTTTTCGGCAAGAGGCTCTGCCGTGACCGAGCGCCATGACATCCTGCGTCTCTGGGATAGAGCAGATCCCCACTGCTGTTGTGCCTGTAGATAGGGCGCCAAGGCACCGTGAAGAGCAGCAACAGCTTTCAGGGCTGGGCCCTTCCTTGTGGGAGAAGGAGCCGGACGTTTGCCTTTTCGGCAAAAGGCTGTGCCGCGACCGAGCGCCATGAGATGTTGAGTATCTGGGAAAGCACAGATACCCACTGCTGTTGTGCCTGTAGATAGGGCGCCAAGGCACCGTGAAGAGCAGCAACAGCTTTCAGGGCTGGGCCCTTCCTTGTGGGAAAAGGAGCCGGACTTTTGCATTTTCGGCAAGAGTCTCTGCCGCGACCGAGCGCCATGACATCCTGCGTCTCTGGCAGAGAACAGATCCCCAGTGCTGTTGTGCCTGTAGATAGGGTGCCAAGGCACCGTGAAGAGCATCAACAGCTTTCAAAGCTGGGCCCTTCCTTGTGGCAGAAGGAGCCGGACGTTTGCCTTTTCGGCATGAGGCTCTGCCACGGCCGAGCGCCATGAGATGTTGCGTCTCTGGGAAAGCACAGATCCCCAGTGCTGTTGTGCCTGTAGATAGGGCGCCAAGGCACCGTGAAGAGCAGCAAGAGCTTTCAGGGCTGGGCCCTTCCTTGTGGGAGAAGGAGCCGGACGTTTGCCTTTTCGGTAAGAGGCTCTGCCGCGACCGAGCGCCATGACATCTTGCGCCTCTGGGAAAGCACAGATCCCCAGTGCTGTTGTGCCTGTAGATAGGGTTCCAAGGGTAGGTGAAGAGCAGCAAGAGCTTTCAGGGCTGGGCCCTTCCTTGTGGGAGAAGCAGCCGGACGTTTGCCTTTTCGGCAAGAGGCTCTGCCGTGGCCGAGAGCCATGAGCTGTTGCGTCTCTGGGAAAGCACAGATCCCCACTGCTGTTGTGCCTGTAGATAGGGTGCCAAGGCACCGTGAAGAGCAGCAACAGCTTTCAGGGCTGGGCGCTTCCTTGTGGGAGAAGGAGCCGGACGTTTGCCTTTTCGGCAAGAGGCTCTGCCGCGGCCGAGCGCCATGAGATGTTGCGTCTCTGGGAAAGTACAGATCCCCAGTGCTGTTGTGCCTGTAGATAGGGCGCCAAGGCACAGTGAAGAGCAGCAAGAGCTTTCAAAGCTGGGCCCTTCCTTGTGGGAGAAGGAGCCGGACGTTTGCCTTCTCGGCAAGACGCTCTGCCGCGGCCGAGCGCCATGAGATGTTGCGTCTCTGGGAAAGCACAGATCCCCACTGCTGTTGTGCCTGTAGATAGGGTTCCAAGGGTAGGTGAAGAGCAGCAAGAGCTTTCAGGGCTGGGCCCTTCCTTGTGAGAGAAGGAGCCGGACGTTTGCCTTTTCGGCAAGAGGCTCTGCCGCGGCTGAGCGCCATGAGACACTGCGTCTCTGGGAAAGCACAGATCCCCACTGCTGTTGTGCCTGTAGATAGGGCGCCAAGGCACCGTGAAGAGCAGCAACAGCTTTCAGGGCTGGGCCCTTCCTTGTGGGAGTAGGAGCCGGACGTTTGCCTTTTCGGCAAGAGGCTCTGCCGCGGCCGAGCGCCATGAGATGTTGCGTCTCTGGGAAAGCACAGATCCCCAGTGCTGTTGTGCCTGTAGATAGGGCGCCAAGGCACCGTGAAGAGCAGCAAGAGCTTTCAGGGCTGGGCCCTTCCTTGTGGGAGAAGGAGCCGGACGTTTGCCTTTTCGGCAAGAGGCTCTGCCGCGGCCGAGCGCCATGAGATGTTGCGTCTCTGGGAAAGCACAGATCCCCAGTGCTGTTGTGCCAGTAGATATGGCGCAAAGGCACCAAGAAGAGCAGCAAGTGCTTTCAGGGCTGGGCCCTTCCTTGTGGGAGAAGGAGCCGGACGTTTGCCTTTTCGGCAAGAGGCTCTGCCGCGACCGAGCGCCATGACATCTTGCGCCTCTGGGAAAGCACAGATCCCCAGTGCTGTTGTGCCTGTACATATGGCGCCAAGGCACCGTGAAGAGCAGCAAGAGCTTTCAGGGCTGGGCCCTTCCTTGTGGGAGAAGGAGCCGGACGTTTGCCTTTTCGGCAAGAGGCTTTGCCGCGGCTGAGCGCCATGAGATGTTGCGTCTCTGGGAAAGCACAGATCCCCAGTGCTGTTGTGCCTGTAGATAGGGCGCCAAGGCACCGTGAAGAGCAGCAACAGCTTTCAAAGCTGGGCCCTTCCTTGTGGGAGAAGGAGCCGGACGTTTGCCTTTTCGGCAAGAGGCTCTGCCGCGACCGAGCGCCATGACATCCTGCGTCTCTGGGATAGAACAGATCCCCAGTGCTGTTGTGCCTGTAGATAGGGCGCCAAGGCATCGTGAAGAGCAGCAAGAGCTTTCAGGGCTGGGCCCTTCCTTGTGGCAGAAGGAGCCGGACGTTTGCCTTTTCGGCAAGAGGCTCTGCCGCGGCCGAGCGCCATGAGATGTTGCGTCTCTGGGAAAGCACAGATCCCCAGTGCTGTTGTGCCTGTAGATAGGGCGCCAAGGCACCGTGAAGAGCAGCAACAGCTTTCAGGGCTGGGCTCTTCCTTGTGGGAGAAGGAGCCGGACGTTTGCCTTTTCGGCAAGAGGCTGTGCCGCGACCGAGCGCCATGAGATGTTGCGTCTCTGGGATAGAACAGATCCCCAGTGCTGTTGTGCCTGTAGATAGGGTGCCAAGGGTAGGTGAAGAGCAGCAAGAGCTTTCAGGGCTGGGCCCTTCCTTGTGGGAGAAGGAGCCGGACGTTTGCCTTTTCGGCAAAAGGATGTGCCGCGACCGAGCGCCATGAGATGTTGAGTATCTGGGAAAGCACAGATCCCCACTGCTGTTGTGCCTGTAGATAGGGTGCCAAGGCACCGTGAAGAGCAGCAACAGCTTTCAGGGCTGGGCGCTTCCTTGTGGGAGAAGGAGCCGGACGTTTGCCTTTTCGGCAAGAGGCTCTGCCGCGGCCGAGCGCCATGAGATGTTGCGTCTCTGGGAAAGCACAGATCCCCACTGCTGTTGTGCCTGTAGATAGGGTGCCAAGGCACCGTGAAGAGCAGCAAAAGCTTTCAAAGCTGGGCCCTTCCTTGTGGGAGAAGGAGCCGGACGTTTGCCTTTTCGGCAAGAGGCTCTGCCGTGGCCGAGCGCCATGAGATGTTGCGTCTCTGGGAAAGCACAGATCCCCACTGCTGTTGTGCCTGTAGATAGGGCGCCAAGGCACCGTGAAGAGCAGCAAGAGCTTTCAGGGCTGGGCTCTTCATTGTGGGAGAAGGAGCCGGACGTTTGCCTTTTCGGCAAGAGGCACTGCCGCGGCCGAGCACCATGAGATGTTGCGTCTCTGGGATAGAACAGATCCCCACTGCTGTTGTGCCTGTAGATAGGGTGCCAAGGCACCGTGAAGAGCAGCAAGAGCTTTCAGTGCTGGGCCTTACCTTGTGGGAGAAGGAGCCGGACGTTTGCCTTTTCGGCAAGAGGCTCTGCCGCGGCCGAGCGCCATGAGATGTTGCGTCTCTGGGAAAGCACAGATCCCCAGTGCTGTTGTGCCTGTAGATAGGGTGCCAAGGGTAGGTGAAGAGCAGCAAAAGCTTTCAAAGCTGGGCCCTTCCTTGTGGGAGAAGGAGCCGGACGTTTGCCTTTTCGGCAAGAGGCTCTGCCGTGACCGAGCGCCATGACATCCTGCGTCTCTGGGATAGAGCAGATCCCCACTGCTGTTGTGCCTGTAGATAGGGCGCCAAGGCACCGTGAAGAGCAGCAACAGCTTTCAGGGCTGGGCCCTTCCTTGTGGGAGGAGGAGCCGGACGTTTGCCTTTTCGGCAAAAGGCTGTGCCGCGACCGAGCGCCATGAGATGTTGAGTATCTGGGAAAGCACAGATCCCCAGTGCTGTTGTGCCTGTAGATAGGGCGCCAAGGCACCGTGAAGAGCAGCAACAGCTTTCAGGGCTGGGCCCTTCCTTGTGGCAGAAGGAGCCGGACGTTTGCCTTTTCGGCAAGAGGCTCTGCCGCGACCGAGCGCCATGAGATGTTGCGTCTCTGAGAAAGCACAGATCCCCACTGCTGTTGTGCCTGTACATATGGCGCCAAGGCACCGTGAAGAGCAGCAAGAGCTTTCAGGGCTGGGCCCTTCCTTGTGGCAGAAGGAGCCGGACGTTTGCCTTTTCAGCAAGAGGCTCTGCCGCGGCCGAGCGCCATGAGATGTTGCGTCTCTGGGAAAGCACAGATCCCCAGTGCTGTTGTGCCTGTAGATAGGGTTCCAAGGGTAGGTGAAGAGCAGCAAGAGCTTTCAGGGCTGGGCCCTTCCTTGTGGGAGAAGCAGCCGGACGTTTGCCTTCTCGGCAAGAGGCTGTGCCGCGGCCGAGCGCCATGAGATGTTGCGTCTCTGGGAAAGCACAGATCCCCACTGCTGTTGTGCCTGTAGATAGGGCGCAAAGGCACCATGAAGAGCAGCAAGTGCATTCAGGGCTGGGCCCTTCCTTGTGGGAGAAGGAGCCGGACGTTTGCCTTTTCGGCAAGAGGCTCTGCCGCGACCGAGCGCCATGACATCTTGCGCCTCTGGGAAAGCACAGATCCCCACTGCTGTTGTGCCTGTAGATAGTGTTCCAAGGGTAGGTGAAGAGCAGCAAGAGCTTTCAGGGCTGGGCCCTTCCTTGTGGGAGAAGGAGCCGGACGTTTGCCTTCTCGGCAAGACGCTCTGCCGAGGCCGAGCGCCATGAGATGTTGCATCTCTGGGAAAGCACAGATCCCCACTGCTGTTGTGCCTGTAGATAGGGCGCCAAGGCACCGTGAAGAGCAGCAACAGCTTTCAAAGCTGGGCCCTTCCTTGTGGGAGAAGGAGCCGGACGTTTGCCTTTTCGGCAAGAGGCTCTGCCGCGACCGAGCGCCATGACATCCTGCGTATCTGGGAAAGCACAGATCCCCAGTGCTGTTGTGCCTGTACATATGGCGCCAAGGCACCGTGAAGAGCAGCAAGAGCTTTCAGGGCTGGGCCCTTCCTTGTGGCAGAAGGAGCCGGACGTTTGCCTTTTCGGCAAGAGGCTCTGCCGCGGCCGAGCGCCATGAGATGTTGCGTCTCTGGGAAAGCACAGATCCCCAGTGCTGTTGTGCCACTAGATATGGCGCAAAGGCACCAAGAAGAGCAGCAAGTGCTTTCAGGGCTGGGCCCTTCCTTGTGGGAGAAGGAGCCGGACGTTTGCCTTTTTGGCAAGAGGTTCTGCCGCGACCGAGCGCCATGACATCTTGCGCCTCTGGGAAAGCACAGATCCCCACTGCTGTTGTGCCTGTACATATGGCGCCAAGGCACCGTGAAGAGCAGCAAGAGCTTTCAGGGCTGGGCCCTTCCTTGTGGGAGAAGCAGCCGGACGTTTGCCTGTTCGGCAAGAGGCTCTGCCGCGGCTGAGCGCCATGAGATGTTGCGTCTCTGGGAAAGCACAGATCCCCAGTGCTGTTGTGCCTGTAGATAGGGCGCCAAGGCACCGTGAAGAGCAGCAACAGCTTTCAAAGCTGGGCCCTTCCTTGTGGGAGAAGGAGCCGGACGTTTGCCTTTTCGGCAAGAGGCTCTGCCGCGACCGAGTGCCATGACATCCTGCGTCTCTGGGATAGAACAGATCCCCAGTGCTGTTGTGCCTGTAGATAGGGCGCCAAGGCACCGTGAAGAGCAGCAACAGCTTTCAGGGCTGGGCCCTTCCTTGTGGCAGAAGGAGCCGGACGTTTGCCTTTTCGGCAAGAGGCTCTGCCGCGACCGAGCGCCATGAGATGTTGCGTCTCTGGGAAAGCACAGATCCCCACTGCTGTTGTGCCTGTACATATGGCGCCAAGGCACCGTGAAGAGCAGCAAGAGCTTTCAGGGCTGGGCCCTTCCTTGTGGGAGAAGGAGCCGGACGTTTGCCTTTTCAGCAAGAGGCTCTGCCGCGGCTGAGCGCCATGAGATGTTGCGTCTCTGGGAAAGCACAGATCCCCAGTGCTGTTGTGCCTGTAGATAGGGTTCCAAGGGTAGGTGAAGAGCAGCAAGAGCTTTCAGGGCTGGGCCCTTCCTTGTGGGAGAAGCAGCCGGACGTTTGCCTTCTCGGCAAGAGGCTGTGCCGCGGCCGAGCGCCATGAGATGTTGCGTCTCTGGGAAAGTACAGATCCCCACTGCTGTTGTGCCTGTAGATAGGGCGCAAAGGCACCATGAAGAGCAGCAAGTGCATTCAGGGCTGGGCCCTTCCTTGTGGGAGAAGGAGCCGGACGTTTGCCTTTTCGGCAAGAGGCTCTGCCGCGACCGAGCGCCATGACATCTTGCGCCTCTGGGAAAGCACAGATCCCCAGTGCTGTTGTGCCTGTAGATAGGGTTCCAAGGGTAGGTGAAGAGCAGCAAGAGCTTTCAGGGCTGGGCCCTTCCTTGTGGGAGAAGCAGCCGGACGTTTGCCTTTTCGGCAAGAGGCTCTGCCGTGGCCGAGCGCCATGAGCTGTTGCGTCTCTGGGAAAGCACAGATCCCCACTGCTGTTGTGCCTGTAGATAGGGTGCCAAGGCACCGTGAAGAGCAGCAAGAGCTTTCAGGGCTGGGCGTTTCCTTGTGGGAGAAGGAGCCGGACGTTTGCCTTTTCGGCAAGAGGCTCTGCCGCGGCCGAGCGCCATGAGATGTTGCGTCTCTGGGAAAGTACAGATCCCCAGTGCTGTTGTGCCTGTAGATAGGGCGCCAAGGCACCGTGAAGAGCAGCAACAGCTTTCAGGGCTGGGCTCTTCCTTGTGGGAGAAGGAGCCGGACGTTTGCCTTTTCGGCAAGAGGCTGTGCCGCGACCGAGCGCCATGAGATGTTGCGTCTCTGGGATAGAACAGATCCCCACTGCTGTTGTGCCTGTAGATAGGGTGCCAAGGCACCGTGAAGAGCAGCAAGAGCTTTCAGGGCTGGGCCTTTCCTTGTGGGAGAAGGAGCCGGACGTTTGCCTTTTCGGCAAGAGGCTCTGCCGCGGCCGAGCGCCATGAGATGTTGCGTCTCTGGGAAAGCACAGATCCCCAGTGCTGTTGTGCCTGTAGATAGGGTGCCAAGGTTAGGTGAAGAGCAGCAAAAGCTTTCAAAGCTGGGCCCTTGCTTGTGGGAGAAGGAGCCGGACGTTTGCCTTTTCGGCAAGAGGCTCTGCCGCGACCGAGCGCCATGACATCCTGCGTCTCTGGGATAGAGCAGATCCCCAGTGCTGTTGTGCCTGTAGATAGGGCGCCAAGGCACCGTGAAGAGCAGCAACAGCTTTCAGGGCTGGGCCCTTCCTTGTGGGAGAAGGAGCCGGACGTTTGCCTTTTCGGCAAGAGGCTGTGCGCGACCGAGCGCCATGAGATTTTGAGTATCTGGGAAAGCACAGATCCCCACTGCTGTTGTGCCTGTAGATAGGGCGCCAAGGCACCGTGAAGAGCAGCAACAGCTTTCAGGGCTGGGCCCTTCCTTGTGGGAGAAGGAGCCGGACATTTTCATTTTCGGCAAGAGTCTCTGCCGCGACCGAGCGCCATGACATCCTGCGTCTCTGGCAGAGAACAGATCCCCAGTGCTGTTGTGCCTGTAGATAGGGCGCCAAGGCACCGTGAAGAGCAGCAACAGCTTTCAGGGCTGGGCCCTTCCTTGTGGCAGAAGGAGCCGGACGTTTGCCTTTTCGGCAAGAGGCTCTGCCGCGACCGAGCGCCATGAGATGTTGCGTCTCTGGGAAAGCACAGATCCCCACTGCTGTTGTGCCTGTACATATGGCGCCAAGGCACCGTGAAGAGCAGCAAGAGCTTTCAGGGCTGGGCCCTTCCTTGTGGGAGAAGGAGCCGGACGATTGCCTTTTCAGCAAGAGGCTCTGCCGCGGCTGAGCGCCATGAGATGTTGCGTCTCTGGGAAAGCACAGATCCCCAGTGCTGTTGTGCCTGTAGATAGGGTTCCAAGGGTAGGTGAAGAGCAGCAAGAGCTTTCAGGGCTGGGCCCTTCCTTGTGGGAGAAGCAGCCGGACGTTTGCCTTCTCGGCAAGAGGCTCTGCCGCGGCCGAGCGCCATGAGCTGTTGCGTCTCTGGGAAAGTACAGATCCCCACTGCTGTTGTGCCTGTAGATAGGGCGCAAAGGCACCATGAAGAGCAGCAAGTGCATTCAGGGCTGGGCCCTTCCTTGTGGGAGAAGGAGCCGGACGTTTGCCTTTTCGGCAAGAGGCTCTGCCGCGACCGAGCGCCATGACATCTTGCGCCTCTGGGAAAGCACAGATCCCCAGTGCTGTTGTGCCTGTAGATAGGGTTCCAAGGGTAGGTGAAGAGCAGCAAGAGCTTTCAGGGCTGGGCCCTTCCTTGTGGGAGAAGCAGCCGGACGTTTGCCTTTTCGGCAAGAGGCTCTGCCGTGGCCGAGCGCCATGAGCTGTTGCGTCTCTGGGAAAGCACAGATCCCCACTGCTGTTGTGCCTGTAGATAGGGTGCCAAGGCACCGTGAAGAGCAGCAAGAGCTTTCAGGGCTGGGCGTTTCCTTGTGGGAGAAGGAGCCGGACGTTTGCCTTTTCGGCAAGAGGCTCTGCCGCGGCCGAGCGCCATGAGATGTTGCGTCTCTGGGAAAGTACAGATCCCCAGTGCTGTTGTGCCTGTAGATAGGGCGCCAAGGCACCGTGAAGAGCAGCAACAGCTTTCAGGGCTGGGCTCTTCCTTGTGGGAGAAGGAGCCGGACGTTTGCCTTTTCGGCAAGAGGCTGTGCCGCGACCGAGCGCCATGAGATGTTGCGTCTCTGGGATAGAACAGATCCCCACTGCTGTTGTGCCTGTAGATAGGGTGCCAAGGCACCGTGAAGAGCAGCAAGAGCTTTCAGGGCTGGGCCTTTCCTTGTGGGAGAAGGAGCCGGACGTTTGCCTTTTCGGCAAGAGGCTCTGCCGCGGCCGAGCGCCATGAGATGTTGCGTCTCTGGGAAAGCACAGATCCCCAGTGCTGTTGTGCCTGTAGATAGGGTGCCAAGGGTAGGTGAAGAGCAGCAAAAGCTTTCAAAGCTGGGCCCTTGCTTGTGGGAGAAGGAGCCGGACGTTTGCCTTTTCGGCAAGAGGCTCTGCCGCGAACCGAGCGCCATGACATCCTGCGTCTCTGGGATAGAGCAGATCCCCAGTGCTGTTGTGCCTGTAGATAGGGCGCCAAGGCACCGTGAAGAGCAGCAACAGCTTTCAGGGCTGGGCCCTTCCTTGTGGGAGAAGGAGCCGGACGTTTGCCTTTTCGGCAAGAGGCTGTGCCGCGACCGAGCGCCATGAGATGTTGAGTATCTGGGAAAGCACAGATCCCCACTGCTGTTGTGCCTGTAGATAGGGTGCCAAGGCACCGTGAAGAGCAGCAACAGCTTTCAGGGCTGGGCCCTTCCTTGTGGGAGAAGGAGCCGGACATTTTCATTTTCGGCAAGAGTCTCTGCCGCGACCGAGCGCCATGACATCCTGCGTCTCTGGCAGAGAACAGATCCCCAGTGCTGTTGTGCCTGTAGATAGGGCGCCAAGGCACCGTGAAGAGCATCAACAGCTTTCAAAGCTGGGCCCTTCCTTGTGGCAGAGGGAGCCGGACGTTTGCCTTTTCGGCAAGAGGCTCTGCCGCGACCGAGCGCCATGACATCCTGCGTCTCTGGGATAGAACAGATCCCCACTGCTGTTGTGCCTGTAGATAGGGCGCCAAGGCACCGTGAAGAGCAGCAAGAGCTTTCAGGGCTGGGCCCTTCCTTGTGGCAGAAGGAGCCGGACCTTTGCCTTTTCGGCAAGAGGCTCTGCCGCTACCGAGCGCCATGAGATGTTGCGTCTCTGGGAAAGCACAGATCCCCAGTGCTGTTGTGCCAGTAGATATGGCGCAAAGGCACCAAGAAGAGCAGCAAGTGCTTTCAGGGCTGGGCCCTTCCTTGTGGCAGAAGGAGCCGGACGTTTGCCTTTTTGGCAAGAGGCTCTGCCGCGACCGAGCGCCATGACATCTTGCGCCTCTGGGAAAGCACAGATCCCCACTGCTGTTGTGCCTGTACATATGGCGCCAAGGCACCGTGAAGAGCAGCAAGAGCTTTCAGGGCTGGGCCCTTCCTTGTGGGAGAAGCAGCCGGACGTTTGCCTGTTCGGCAAGAGGCTCTGCCGCGGCTGAGCGCCATGAGATGTTGCGTCTCTGGGAAAGCACAGATCCCCAGTGCTGTTGTGCCTGTAGATAGGGCGCCAAGGCACCGTGAAGAGCAGCAACAGCTTTCAAAGCTGGGCCCTTCCTTGTGGGAGAAGGAGCCGGACCTTTGCCTTTTCGGCAAGAGGCTCTGCCGCGACCGAGCGCCATGACATCCTGCGTCTCTGGGATAGAACAGATCCCCATTGCTGTTGTGCCTGTAGATAGGGCGCCAAGGCACCGTGAAGAGCAGCAACAGCTTTCAGGGCTGGGCCCTTCCTTGTGGCAGAAGGAGCCGGACGTTTGCCTTTTCGGCAAGAGGCTCTGCCGCGACCGAGCGCCATGAGATGTTGCGTCTCTGGGAAAGCACAGATCCCCACTGCTGTTGTGCCTGTACATATGGCGCCAAGGCACCGTGAAGAGCAGCAAGAGCTTTCAGGTCTGGGCCCTTCCTTGTGGGAGAAGGAGCCGGACGTTTGCCTTTTCAGCAAGAGGCTCTGCCGCGGCCGAGCGCCATGAGATGTTGCGTCTCTGGGAAAGCACAGATCCCCACTGCTGTTGTGCCTGTAGATAGGGCGCAAAGGCACCATGAAGAGCAGCAAGTGCATTCAGGGCTGGGCCCTTCCTTGTGGGAGAAGGAGCCGGACGTTTGCCTTTTCGGCAAAAGGCTCTGCCGCGACCGAGCGCCATGACATCTTGCGCCTCTGGGAAAGCACAGATCCCCACTGCTGTTGTGCCTGTAGATAGGGTTCCAAGGGTAGGTGAAGAGCAGCAAGAGCTTTCAGGGCTGGGCCCTTCCTTGTGGGAGAAGCAGCCGGACGTTTGCCTTTTCGGCAAGAGGCTCTGCCGTGGCCGAGCGCCATGAGCTGTTGCGTCTCTGGGAAAGCACAGATCCCCACTGCTGTTGTGCCTGTAGATAGGGTGCCAAGGCACCGTGAAGAGCAGCAAGAGCTTTCAGGGATGGGCGTTTCCTTGTGGGAGAAGGAGCCGGACGTTTGCCCTTTCGGCAAGAGGCTCTGCCGCGGCCGAGCGCCATGAGATGTTGCGTCTCTGGGAAAGTACAGATCCCCAGTGCTGTTGTGCCTGTAGATAGGGCGCCAAGGCACCGTGAAGAGCAGCAACAGCTTTCAGGGCTGGGCTCTTCCTAGTGGTGAGAAGGAGCCGGACGTTTGCCTTTTCGGCAAGAGGCTCTGCCGCGGCCGAGCGCCATGAGATGTTGCGTCTCTGGGAAAGCACAGATCCCCCACTGCTGTTGTGCCTGTAGATAGGGTGCCTAAGGGTAGGTGAAGAGCAGACAAAAGCTTTCAAAGCTGGGCCCTTGCTTGTGGGAGAAGGAGCCGGACGTTTGCCTTTTCGGCAAGGAGGCTCTGCCGCGGACCGAGCGCCATGACATCCTGCGTCACTGGGATAGAGCAGATCCCCAGTGCTGTTGTGCCTGTAGATAGGGCGCAAGGCACCGTGAAGAGCAGCAACAGCTTTCAGGGCTGGGCCCTTCCTTGTGTGAGAAGGAGCCGGACGTTTTGCCTTTTCGGCAAGAGGCTGTGCCGCGACCGAGCGCCATGAGATGTTGAGTATCTGGGAAAGCACAGATCCCCACTGCTGTTGTGCCTGTAGATAGGGCGCCAAGGCACCGTGAAGAGCAGCAAGTGCATTCAGGGCTGGGCCCTTCCTTGTGGGAGAAGGAGCCGGACGTTTGCCTTTTCGGCAAGAGGCTCTGCACGCGACCGAGTGCCATGACATCTTGCGCCTCTGGGAAAGCACAGATCCCCAGTGCTGTTGTGCCTGTAGATAGGGTTCCAAGGGTAGGTGAAGAGCAGCAAGAGCTTTCAGGGCTGGGCCTTCCTTGTGGGAGAAGCAGCCGGACGTTTGCCTTTCGGCAAGAGGCTCTGCCGTGGCCGAGCGCCATGAGCTGTTGCGTCTCTGGGAAAGCACAGGATCCCCACTGCTGTTGTGCCTGTAGATAGGGTGCCAAGGCACCGTGAAGAGCAGCAAGAGCTTTCAGGGCTGGGCGTTTCCTTGTGGGAGAAGGAGCCGGTCGTTTGCCTTTTCGGCAAGAGGCTCTGCGCCGCGGTCCGAGGCGCCATGAGAATGTTGCGTCTCTGGGAAAGTACAGATCCCAGTGCTGTATGTGCCTGTAGATAGGGCGCCAAGGCACCGTGAAGAGCAGCAAACAGCTTTCAGGGCTGGGCTCTTCCTTGTGGAGAAGGAGCCGGACGTTTGCCTTTTCGGCAATAGGCTGTGCCGCGACCGAGCGCCATGAGATGTTGCGTCTCTGGGATAGAACAGATCCCCACTGCTGTTGTGCCTGTAGATAGGGTGCCAAGGCACCGTGAAGAGCAGCAAGAGCTTTCAGGGCTGGGCCTTTCCTTGTGGGAGAAGGAGCCGGACGTTGCCTTTTCGGCAAGAGGCTCTGCCGCGGGCCGAGGCGCCATGAGATGTTTGCGTCTCTGGGAAAGCACAGATCCCCAGTGCTGTTGTGCTGTAGATAGGGTGCCAAGGGTAGGTGAAGAGCAGCAAAAGCTTTCAAAGCTGGGCCCTTGCTTGTGGGAGAAGGAGCCGGACGTTTGCCTTTTCGGCAAGAGGCTCTGCCGCGACCGAGCGCCATGAGATGTTGCGTCTCTGGGAAAGCACAGATCCCCACTGCTGTTGTGGCCTGTAGATAGGGCGCCAAGGCACCGTGAAGAGCAGCAACAGCTTTCAGGGCTGGGCCCTTCCTTGTGGGAGAAGGAGCCTTCGGCAAGAGGCTGTGCCGCGACCGAGCGCCATGAGATGTTGAGTATCTGGGAAAGCACAGATCCCAACTGCTGTTGTGCCTGTAGATAGGGTGCCAAGGCACCGTGAAGAGCAGCAACAACTTTCAGGGCTGGGCCCTTCCTTGTGGGAGAAGGAGCCGGACATTTTCATTTTCGGCAAGAGTCTCTGCCGCGACCGAGCGCCATGACATCCTGCGTCTCTGGCAGAGAACAGATCCCCAGTGCTGTTGTGCCTGTAGATAGGGCGCCAAGGCACCGTGAAGAGCATCAACAGCTTTCAAAGCTGGGCCCTTCCTTGTGGCAGAAGGAGCCGGACGTTTGCCTTTTCGGCAAGAGGCTCTGCCGCGACCGAGCGCCATGACATCCTGCGTCTCTGGGATAGAACAGATCCCCACTGCTGTTGTGCCTGTAGATAGGGCGCCAAGGCACCGTGAAGAGCAGCAAGAGCTTTCAGGGCTGGGCCCTTCCTTGTGGCAGAAGGAGCCGGACCTTTGCCTTTTCGGCAAGAGGCTCTGCCGCGGCCGAGCGCCATGAGATGTTGCGTCTCTGGGAAAGCACAGATCCCCAGTGCTGTTGTGCCACTAGATATGGCGCAAAGGCACCAAGAAGAGCAGCAAGTGCTTTCAGGGCTGGGCCCTTCCTTGTGGGAGAAGGAGCCAGACGTTTGCCTTTTTGGCAAGAGGCTCTGCCGCGACCGAGCGCCATGACATCTTGCGCCTCTGGGAAAGCACAGATCCCCACTGCTGTTGTGCCTGTACATATGGCGCCAAGGCACCGTGAAGAGCAGCAAGAGCTTTCAGGGCTGGGCCCTTCCTTGTGGGAGAAGCAGCCGGACGTTTGCCTGTTCGGCAAGAGGCTCTGCCGCGACCGAGCGCCATGAGATGTTGCGTCTCTGGGAAAGCACAGATCCCCAGTGCTGTTGTGCCTGTAGATAGGGTGCCAAGGCATTGTGAAGAGCAGCAACAGCTTTCAAAGCTGGGCCCTTCCTTGTGGGAGAAGGAGCCGGACCTTTGCCTTTTCGGCAAGAGGCTCTGCCGCGACCGAGCGCCATGACATCCTGCGTCTCTGGGATAGAACAGATCCCCAGTGCTGTTGTGCCTGTAGATAGGGCGCCAAGGCACCGTGAAGAGCAGCAACAGCTTTCAGGGCTGGGCCCTTCCTTGTGGCAGAAGGAGCCGGACGTTTGCCTTTTCGGCAAGAGGCTCTGCCGCGACCCGAGCGCCATGAGATGTTGCGTCTCTGGGAAAGCACAGATCCCCACTGCTGTTGTGCCTGTACATATGGCGCCAAGGCACCGTTAAGAGCAGCAAGAGCTTTCAGGTCTGGGCCCTTCCTTGTGGGAGAAGGAGCCGGACGTTTGCCTTTTCAGCAAGAGGCTCTGCCGCGCCGAGCGCCATGAGATGTTGCGTCTCTGGGAAAGCACAGATCCCCACTGCTGTTGTGCCTGTAGATAGGGTTCCAAGGGTAGGTGAAGAGCAGCAAGAGCTTTCAGGGCTGGGCCCTTCCTTGTGGGAGAAGCAGCCGGACGTTTGCCTTCTCGGCAAGAGGCTGTGCCGCGGCCGAGCGCCATGAGATGTTGCGTCTCTGGGATAGAACAGATCCCCACTGCTGTTGTGCCTGTAGATAGGGTGCCAAGGCACCGTGAAGAGCAGCAAGAGCTTTCAGGGCTGGGCCTTTCCTTGTGGGAGAAGGAGCCGGACGTTTGCCTTTTCGGCAAGAGGCTCTGCCGCGGCCGAGCGCCATGAGATGTTGCGTCTCTGGGAAAGCACAGATCCCCAGTGCTGTTGTGCCTGTAGATAGGGTGCCAAGGGTAGGTGAAGAGCAGCAAAAGCTTTCAAAGCTGGGCCCTTGCTTGTGGGAGAAGGAGCCGGACGTTTGCCTTTTCGGCAAGAGGCTCTGCCGCGACCGAGCGCCATGACATCCTGCGTCTCTGGGATAGAGCAGATCCCCAGTGCTGTTGTGCCTGTAGATAGGGCGCCAAGGCACCGTGAAGAGCAGCAACAGCTTTCAGGGCTGGGCCCTTCCTTGTGGGAGAAGGAGCCGGACGTTTGCCTTTTCGGCAAGAGGCTGTGCCGCGACCGAGCGCCATGAGATGTTGAGTATCTGGGAAAGCACAGATCCCCACTGCTGTTGTGCCTGTAGATAGGGCGCCAAGGCACCGTGAAGAGCAGCAAGTGCATTCAGGGCTGGGCCCTTCCTTGTGGGAGAAGGAGCCGGACGTTTGCCTTTTCGGCAAGAGGCTCTGCCGCGACCGAGTGCCATGACATCTTGCGCCTCTGGGAAAGCACAGATCCCCAGTGCTGTTGTGCCTGTAGATAGGGTTCCAAGGGTAGGTGAAGAGCAGCAAGAGCTTTCAGGGCTGGGCCCTTCCTTGTGGGAGAAGCAGCCGGACGTTTGCCTTTTCGGCAAGAGGCTCTGCCGTGGCCGAGCGCCATGAGCTGTTGCGTCTCTGGGAAAGCACAGATCCCCACTGCTGTTGTGCCTGTAGATAGGGTGCCAAGGCACCGTGAAGAGCAGCAAGAGCTTTCAGGGCTGGGCGTTTCCTTGTGGGAGAAGGAGCCGGACGTTTGCCTTTTCGGCAAGAGGCTCTGCCGCGGCCGAGCGCCATGAGATGTTGCGTCTCTGGGAAAGTACAGATCCCCAGTGCTGTTGTGCCTGTAGATAGGGCGCCAAGGCACCGTGAAGAGCAGCAACAGCTTTCAGGGCTGGGCTCTTCCTTGTGGAGAAGGAGCCGGACGTTTGCCTTTTCGGCAAGAGGCTGTGCCGCGACCGAGCGCCATGAGATGTTGCGTCTCTGGGATAGAACAGATCCCCACTGCTGTTGTGCCTGTAGATAGGGTGCCAAGGCACCGTGAAGAGCAGCAAGAGCTTTCAGGGCTGGGCCTTTCCTTGTGGGAGAAGGAGACGGACGTTTGCCTTTTCGGCAAGAGGCTCTGCCGCGGCCGAGCGCCATGAGATGTTGCGTCTCTGGGAAAGCACAGATCCCCAGTGCTGTTGTGCCTGTAGATAGGGTGCCAAGGGTAGGTGAAGAGCAGCAAAAGCTTTCAAAGCTGGGCCCTTGCTTGTGGGAGAAGGAGCCGGACGTTTGCCTTTTCGGCAAGAGGCTCTGCCGCGACCGAGCGCCATGACATCCTGCGTCTCTGGGATAGAGCAGATCCCCAGTGCTGTTGTGCCTGTAGATAGGGCGCCAAGGCACCGTGAAGAGCAGCAACAGCTTTCAGGGCTGGGCCCTTCCTTGTGGGAGAAGGAGCCGGACGTTTGCCTTTTCGGCAAGAGGCTGTGCCGCGACCGAGCGCCATGAGATGTTGAGTATCTGGGAAAGCACAGATCCCCAGTGCTGTTGTGCCTGTAGATAGGGTGCCAAGGCACCGTGAAGAGCAGCAACAGCTTTCAGGGCTGGGCCCTTCCTTGTGGGAGAAGGAGCCGGACATTTTCATTTTCGGCAAGAGTCTCTGCCGCGACCGAGCGCCATGACATCCTGCGTCTCTGGCAGAGAACAGATCCCCAGTGCTGTTGTGCCTGTAGATAGGGCGCCAAGGCACCGTGAAGAGCATCAACAGCTTTCAAAGCTGGGCCCTTCCTTGTGGCAGAAGGAGCCGGACGTTTGCCTTTTCGGCAAGAGGCTCTGCCGCTACCGAGCGCCATGACATCCTGCGTCTCTGAGATAGAACAGATCCCCACTGCTGTTGTGCCTGTAGATAGGGCGCCAAGGCACCGTGAAGAGCAGCAAGAGCTTTCAGGGCTGGGCCCTTCCTTGTGGCAGAAGGAGCCGGACCTTTGCCTTTTCGGCAAGAGGCTCTGCCGCGACCGAGCGCCATGAGATGTTGCGTCTCTGGGAAAGCACAGATCCCCAGTGCTGTTGTGCCAGTAGATATGGCGCAAAGGCACCAAGAAGAGCAGCAAGTGCTTTCAGGGCTGGGCCCTTCCTTGTGGGAGAAGGAGCCGGACGTTTGCCTTTTTGGCAAGAGGCTCTGCCGCGACCGAGCGCCATGACATCTTGCGCCTCTGGGAAAGCACAGATCCCCACTGCTGTTGTGCCTGTACATATGGCGCCAAGGCACCGTGAAGAGCAGCAAGAGCTTTCAGGGCTGGGCCCTTCCTTGTGGGAGAAGCAGCCGGACGTTTGCCTGTTCGGCAAGAGGCTCTGCCGCGACCGAGCGCCATGAGATGTTGCGTCTCTGGGAAAGCACAGATCCCCAGTGCTGTTGTGCCTGTAGATAGCTTGCCAAGGCACCGTGAAGAGCAGCAACAGCTTTCAAAGCTGGGCCCTTCCTTGTGGGAGAAGGAGCCGGACCTTTGCCTTTTCGGCAAGAGGCTCTGCCGCGACCGAGCGCCATGACATCCTGCGTCTCTGGGATAGAACAGATCCCCAGTGCTGTTGTGCCTGTAGATAGGGCGCCAAGGCACCGTGAAGAGCAGCAACAGCTTTCAGGGCTGGGCCCTTCCTTGTGGCAGAAGGAGCCGGACGTTTGCCTTTTCGGCAAGAGGCTCTGCCGCGACCGAGCGCCATGAGATGTTGCGTCTCTGGGAAAGCACAGATCCCCACTGCTGTTGTGCCTGTACATATGGCGCCAAGGCACCGTGAAGAGCAGCAAGAGCTTTCAGGGCTGGGCCCTTCCTTGTGGGAGAAGGAGCCGGACGTTTGCCTTTTCAGCAAGAGGCTCTGCCGCGGCCGAGCGCCATGAGATGTTGCGTCTCTGGGAAAGCACAGATCCCCAGTGCTGTTGTGCCTGTAGATAGGGTTCCAAGGGTAGGTGAAGAGCAGCAAGAGCTTTCAGGGCTGGGCCCTTCCTTGTGGGAGAAGCAGCCGGACGTTTGCCTTCTCGGCAAGAGGCTGTGCCGCGGCCGAGCGCCATGAGATGTTGCGTCTCTGGGAAAGCACAGATCCCCACTGCTGTTGTGCCTGTAGATAGGGCGCAAAGGCACCATGAAGAGCAGCAAGTGCATTCAGGGCTGGGCCCTTCCTTGTGGGAGAAGGAGCCGGACGTTTGCCTTTTCGGCAAAAGGCTCTGCCGCGACCGAGCGCCATGACATCTTGCGCCTCTGGGAAAGCACAGATCCCCAGTGCTGTTGTGCCTGTAGATAGGGTTCCAAGGGTAGGTGAAGAGCAGCAAGAGCTTTCAGGGCTGGGCCCTTCCTTGTGGGAGAAGCAGCCGGACGTTTGCCTTTTCGGCAAGAGGCTCTGCCGTGGCCGAGCGCCATGAGCTGTTGCGTCTCTGGGAAAGCACAGATCCCCACTGCTGTTGTGCCTGTAGATAGGGTGCCAAGGCACCGTGAAGAGCAGCAAGAGCTTTCAGGGCTGGGCGTTTCCTTGTGGGAATAGGAGCCGGACGTTTGCCTTTTCGGCAAGAGGCTCTGCCGCGGCCGAGCGCCATGAGATGTTGCGTCTCTGGGAAAGTACAGATCCCCAGTGCTGTTGTGCCTGTAGATAGGGCGCCAAGGCACCGTGAAGAGCAGCAACAGCTTTCAGGGCTGGGCTCTTCCTTGTGGGAGAAGGAGCCGGACGTTTGCCTTTTCGGCAAGAGGCTCTGCCGCGACCGAGCGCCATGAGATGTTGCGTCTCTGGGATAGAACAGATCCCCACTGCTGTTGTGCCTGTAGATAGGGTGCCAAGGCACCGTGAAGAGCAGCAAGAGCTTTCAGGGCTGGGCCTTTCCTTGTGGGAGAAGGAGCCGGACGTTTGCCTTTTCGGCAAGAGGCTCTGCCGCGGCCGAGCGCCATGAGATGTTGCGTCTCTGGGAAAGCACAGATCCCCAGTGCTGTTGTGCCTGTAGATAGGGTGCCAAGGGTAGGTGAAGAGCAGCAAAAGCTTTCAAAGCTGGGCCCTTGCTTGTGGGAGAAGGAGCCGGACGTTTGCCTTTTCGGCAAGAGGCTCTGCCGCGACCGAGCGCCATGACATCCTGCGTCTCTGGGATAGAGCAGATCCCCAGTGCTGTTGTGCCTGTAGATAGGGCGCCAAGGCACCGTGAAGAGCAGCAACAGCTTTCAGGGCTGGGCCCTTCCTTGTGGGAGAAGGAGCCGGACGTTTGCCTTTTCGGCAAGAGGCTGTGCCGCGACCGAGCGCCATGAGATGTTGAGTATCTGGGAAAGCACAGATCCCCACTGCTGTTGTGCCTGTAGATAGGGCGCCAAGGCACCGTGAAGAGCAGCAACAGCTTTCAGGGCTGGGCCCTTCCTTGTGGGAGAAGGAGCCGGACATTTTCATTTTCGGCAAGAGTCTCTGCCGCGACCGAGCGCCATGACATCCTGCGTCTCTGGCAGAGAACAGATCCCCAGTGCTGTTGTGCCTGTAGATAGGGCGCCAAGGCACCGTGAAGAGCATCAACAGCTTTCAAAGCTGGGCCCTTCCTTGTGGCAGAAGGAGCCGGACGTTTGCCTTTTCGGCAAGAGGCTCTGCCGCGACCGAGCGCCATGACATCCTGCGTCTCTGGGATAGAACAGATCCCCACTGCTGTTGTGCCTGTAGATAGGGCGCCAAGGCACCGTGAAGAGCAGCAAGAGCTTTCAGGGCTGGGCCCTTCCTTGTGGCAGAAGGAGCCGGACCTTTGCCTTTTCGGCAAGAGGCTCTGCCGCGACCGAGCGCAATGAGATGTTGCGTATCTGGGAAAGCACAGATACCCACTGCTGTTGTGCCTGTAGATAGGGTGCCAAGGCACCGTGAAGAGCAGCAACAGCTTTCAGGGCTGGGCCCTTGCTTGTGGGAGAAGGAGCCGGACGTTTGCCTTTTCGGCAAGAGGCTGTGCCGCGACCGAGCGCCATGACATCTTGCGCCTCTGGGAAAGCACAGATCCCCAGTGCTGTTGTGCCTGTAGATAGGGTGCCAAGGCACCGTGAAGAGCAGCAAGAGCTTTCAGGGCTGGGCCCTTCCTTGTGGGAGAAGCAGCCGGACGTTTGCCTTTTCGGCAAGAGGCTCTGCCGCGGCTGTGCGCCATGAGATGTTGCGTCTCTGGGAAAGCACAGATCCCCACTGCTGTTGTGCCTGTAGATAGGGCGCCAAGGCACCGTGAAGAGCAGCAAAAGCTTTCAAAGCTGGGCCCTTGCTTGTGGGAGAAGGAGCCGGACGTTTGCCTTTTCGGCAAGAGGCTCTGCCGCGACCGAGCGCCATGACATCCTGCATCTCTGGGATAGAACAGATCCCCAGTGCTGTTGTGCCTGTAGATAGGGCGCCAAGGCACCGTGAAGAGCAGCAAGAGCTTTCAAAGCTGGGCCCTTCCTTGTGGGAGAAGGAGCCGGACGTTTGCCTTCTCGGCAAGACGCTCTGCCGCGGCCGAGCGCCATGAGATGTTGCGTCTCTGGGAAAGCACAGATCCCCACTGCTGTTGTGCCAGTAGATATGGCGCAAAGGCACCAAGAAGAGCAGCAAGTGCTTTCAGGGCTGGGCCCTTCCTTGTGGGAGAAGGAGCCGGACGTTTGCCTTTTCGGCAAGAGGCTCTGCCGCGACCGAGCGCCATGACATCTTGCGCCTCTGGGAAAGCACAGATCCCCAGTGCTGTTGTGCCTGTACATATGGCGCCAAGGCACCGTGAAGAGCAGCAACAGCTTTCAGGGCTGGGCCCTTCCTTGTGGGAGAAGCAGCCGGACGTTTGCCTTTTCGGCAAGAGGCTCTGCCGCGGCTGAGCGCCATGAGATGTTGCGTCTCTGGGAAAGCACAGATCCCCACTGCTGTTGTGCCTGTAGATAGGGCGCCAAGGCACCGTGAAGAGCAGCAACAGCTTTCAAAGCTGGGCCCTTCCTTGTGGGAGAAGGAGCCGGACGTTTGCCTTTTCGGCAAGAGGCTCTGCCGCGACCGAGCGCCATGACATCCTGCATCTCTGGGATAGAACAGATCCCCACTGCTGTTGTGCCTGTAGATAGGGCGCCAAGGCACCGTGAAGAGCAGTAAGAGCTTTCAGGGCTGGGCCCTTCCTTGTGGGAGAAGGAGCCGGACGTTTGCCTTTTCGGCAAGAGGCTATGCCGCGACCGAGCGCCATGAGATGTTGCGTCTCTGGGAAAGCACAGATCCCCACTGCTGTTGTGCCTGTACATATGGCGCCAAGGCACCGTGAAGAGCAGCAAGAGCTTTCAGGGCTGGGCCCTTCCTTGTGGGAGAAGGAGCCGGACGTTTGCCTTTTCAGCAAGAGGCTCTGCCGTGGCCGAGCGCCATGAGATGTTGCGTATCTGGGAAAGCACAGATCCCCAGTGCTGTTGTGCCTGTAGATAGGGCGCCAAGGCACCGTGAAGAGCAGCAACAGCTTTCAGGGCTGGGCCCTTCCTTGTGGGAGAAGGAGCCGGACGTTTGCCTTTTCGGCAAGAGGCTCTGCCGCGACCGAGTGCCATGACATCTTGCGCCTCTGGGAAAGCACAGATCCCCAGTGCTGTTGTGCCTGTAGATAGGGTTCCAAGGGTAGGTGAAGAGCAGCAAGAGCTTTCAGGGCTGGGCCCTTCCTTGTGGGAGAAGCAGCCGGACGTTTGCCTTTTCGGCAAGAGGCTCTGCCGTGGCCGAGCGCCATGAGCTGTTGCGTCTCTGGGAAAGCACAGATCCCCACTGCTGTTGTGCCTGTAGATAGGGTGCCAAGGCACCGTGAAGAGCAGCAAGAGCTTTCAGGGCTGGGCGTTTCCTTGTGGGAGAAGGAGCCGGACGTTTGCCTTTTCGGCAAGAGGCTCTGCCGCGGCCGAGCGCCATGAGATGTTGCGTCTCTGGGAAAGTACAGATCCCCAGTGCTGTTGTGCCTGTAGATAGGGCGCCAAGGCAACGTGAAGAGCAGCAACAGCTTTCAGGGCTGGGCTCTTCCTTGTGGGAGAAGGAGCCGGACGTTTGCCTTTTCGGCAAGAGGCTGTGCCGCGACCGAGCGCCATGAGATGTTGCGTCTCTGGGAAAGCACAGATCCCCACTGCTGTTGTGCCTGTAGATAGGGTGCCAAGGCACCGTGAAGAGCAGCAAGAGCTTTCAGGGCTGGGCCTTTCCTTGTGGGAGAAGGAGACGGACGTTTGCCTTTTCGGCAAGAGGCTCTGCCGCGGCCGAGCGCCATGAGATGTTGCGTCTCTGGGAAAGCACAGATCCCCAGTGCTGTTGTGCCTGTAGATAGGGTGCCAAGGGTAGGTGAAGAGCAGCAAAAGCTTTCAAAGCTGGGCCCTTGCTTGTGGGAGAAGGAGCCGGACGTTTGCCTTTTCGGCAAGAGGCTCTGCCGCGACCGAGCGCCATGACATCCTGCGTCTCTGGGATAGAGCAGATCCCCAGTGCTGTTGTGCCTGTAGATAGGGCGCCAAGGCACCGTGAAGAGCAGCAACAGCTTTCAGGGCTGGGCCCTTCCTTGTGGGAGAAGGAGCCGGACGTTTGCCTTTTCGGCAAGAGGCTGTGCCGCGACCGAGCGCCATGAGATGTTGAGTATCTGGGAAAGCACAGATCCCCAGTGCTGTTGTGCCTGTAGATAGGGTGCCAAGGCACCGTGAAGAGCAGCAACAGCTTTCAGGGCTGGGCCCTTCCTTGTGGGAGAAGGAGCCGGACATTTTCATTTTCGGCAAGAGTCTCTGCCGCGACCGAGCGCCATGACATCCTGCGTCTCTGGCAGAGAACAGATCCCCAGTGCTGTTGTGCCTGTAGATAGGGCGCCAAGGCACCGTGAAGAGCATCAACAGCTTTCAAAGCTGGGCCCTTCCTTGTGGCAGAAGGAGCCGGACGTTTGCCTTTTCGGCAAGAGGCTCTGCCGCGACCGAGCGCCATGACATCCTGCGTCTCTGGGATAGAACAGATCCCCACTGCTGTTGTGCCTGTAGATAGGGCGCCAAGGCACCGTGAAGAGCAGCAAGAGCTTTCAGGGCTGGGCCCTTCCTTGTGGCAGAAGGAGCCGGACCTTTGCCTTTTCGGCAAGAGGCTCTGCCGCGGCCGAGCGCCATGAGATGTTGCGTCTCTGGGAAAGCACAGATCCCCAGTGCTGTTGTGCCAGTAGATATGGCGCAAAGGCACCAAGAAGAGCAGCAAGTGCATTCAGGGCTGGGCCCTTCCTTGTGGGAGAAGGAGCCGGACGTTTGCCTTTTTGGCAAGAGGCTCTGCCGCGACCGAGCGCCATGACATCTTGCGCCTCTGGGAAAGCACAGATCCCCACTGCTGTTGTGCCTGTACATATGGCGCCAAGGCACCGTGAAGAGCAGCAAGAGCTTTCAGGGCTGGGCCCTTCCTTGTGGGAGAAGCAGCCGGACGTTTGCCTGTTCGGCAAGAGGCTCTGCCGCGACCGAGCGCCATGAGATGTTGCGTCTCTGGGAAAGCACAGATCCCCAGTGCTGTTGTGCCTGTAGATAGGGTGCCAAGGCACCGTGAAGAGCAGCAACAGCTTTCAAAGCTGGGCCCTTCCTTGTGGGAGAAGGAGCCGGACCTTTGCCTTTTCGGCAAGAGGCTCTGCCGCGACCGAGCGCCATGACATCCTGCGTCTCTGGGATAGAACAGATCCCCAGTGCTGTTGTGCCTGTAGATAGGGCGCCAAGGCACCGTGAAGAGCAGCAACAGCTTTCAGGGCTGGGCCCTTCCTTGTGGCAGAAGGAGCCGGACGTTTGCCTTTTCGGCAAGAGGCTCTGCCGCGACCGAGCGCCATGAGATGTTGCGTCTCTGGGAAAGCACAGATCCCCACTGCTGTTGTGCCTGTACATATGGCGCCAAGGCACCGTGAAGAGCAGCAAGAGCTTTCAGGTCTGGGCCCTTCCTTGTGGGAGAAGGAGCCGGACGTTTGCCTTTTCAGCAAGAGGCTCTGCCGCGGCCGAGCGCCATGAGATGTTGCGTCTCTGGGAAAGCACAGATCCCCAGTGCTGTTGTGCCTGTAGATAGGGTTCCAAGGGTAGGTGAAGAGCAGCAAGAGCTTTCAGGGCTGGGCCCTTCCTTGTGGGAGAAGCAGCCGGACGTTTGCCTTCTCGGCAAGAGGCTGTGCCGCGGCCGAGCGCCATGAGATGTTGCGTCTCTGGGATAGAACAGATCCCCACTGCTGTTGTGCCTGTAGATAGGGTGCCAAGGCACCGTGAAGAGCAGCAAGAGCTTTCAGGGCTGGGCCTTTCCTTGTGGGAGAAGGAGCCGGACGTTTGCCTTTTCGGCAAGAGGCTCTGCCGCGGCCGAGCGCCATGAGATGTTGCGTCTCTGGGAAAGCACAGATCCCCAGTGCTGTTGTGCCTGTAGATAGGGTGCCAAGGGTAGGTGAAGAGCAGCAAAAGCTTTCAAAGCTGGGCCCTTGCTTGTGGGAGAAGGAGCCGGACGTTTGCCTTTTCGGCAAGAGGCTCTGCCGCGACCGAGCGCCATGACATCCTGCGTCTCTGGGATAGAGCAGATCCCCAGTGCTGTTGTGCCTGTAGATAGGGCGCCAAGGCACCGTGAAGAGCAGCAACAGCTTTCAGGGCTGGGCCCTTCCTTGTGGGAGAAGGAGCCGGACGTTTGCCTTTTCGGCAAGAGGCTGTGCCGCGACCGAGCGCCATGAGATGTTGAGTATCTGGGAAAGCACAGATCCCCACTGCTGTTGTGCCTGTAGATAGGGCGCCAAGGCACCGTGAAGAGCAGCAAGTGCATTCAGGGCTGGGCCCTTCCTTGTGGGAGAAGGAGCCGGACGTTTGCCTTTTCGGCAAGAGGCTCTGCCGCGACCGAGTGCCATGACATCTTGCGCCTCTGGGAAAGCACAGATCCCCAGTGCTGTTGTGCCTGTAGATAGGGTTCCAAGGGTAGGTGAAGAGCAGCAAGAGCTTTCAGGGCTGGGCCCTTCCTTGTGGGAGAAGCAGCCGGACGTTTGCCTTTTCGGCAAGAGGCTCTGCCGTGGCCGAGCGCCATGAGCTGTTGCGTCTCTGGGAAAGCACAGATCCCCACTGCTGTTGTGCCTGTAGATAGGGTGCCAAGGCACCGTGAAGAGCAGCAAGAGCTTTCAGGGCTGGGCGTTTCCTTGTGGGAGAAGGAGCCGGACGTTTGCCTTTTCGGCAAGAGGCTCTGCCGCGGCCGAGCGCCATGAGATGTTGCGTCTCTGGGAAAGTACAGATCCCCAGTGCTGTTGTGCCTGTAGATAGGGCGCCAAGGCACCGTGAAGAGCAGAAACAGGTTTCAGGGCTGGGCTCTTCCTTGTGGGAGAAGGAGCCGGACGTTTGCCTTTTCGGCAAGAGGCTGTGCCGCGACCGAGCGCCATGAGATGTTGCGTCTCTGGGATAGAACAGATCCCCACTGCTGTTGTGCCTGTAGATAGGGTGCCAAGGCACCGTGAAGAGCAGCAAGAGCTTTCAGGGCTGGGCCTTTCCTTGTGGGAGAAGGAGACGGACGTTTGCCTTTTCGGCAAGAGGCTCTGCCGCGGCCGAGCGCCATGAGATGTTGCGTCTCTGGGAAAGCACAGATCCCCAGTGCTGTTGTGCCTGTAGATAGGGTGCCAAGGGTAGGTGAAGAGCAGCAAAAGCTTTCAAAGCTGGGCCCTTGCTTGTGGGAGAAGGAGCCGGACGTTTGCCTTTTCGGCAAGAGGCTCTGCCGCGACCGAGCGCCATGACATCCTGCGTCTCTGGGATAGAGCAGATCCCCAGTGCTGTTGTGCCTGTAGATAGGGCGCCAAGGCACCGTGAAGAGCAGCAACAGCTTTCAGGGCTGGGCCCTTCCTTGTGGGAGAAGGAGCCGGACGTTTGCCTTTTCGGCAAGAGGCTGTGCCGCGACCGAGCGCCATGAGATGTTGAGTATCTGGGAAAGCACAGATCCCAACTGCTGTTGTGCCTGTAGATAGGGTGCCAAGGCACCGTGAAGAGCAGCAACAGCTTTCAGGGCTGGGCCCTTCCTTGTGGGAGAAGGAGCCGGACATTTTCATTTTCGGCAAGAGTCTCTGCCGCGACCGAGCGCCATGACATCCTGCGTCTCTGGCAGAGAACAGATCCCCAGTGCTGTTGTGCCTGTAGATAGGGCGCCAAGGCACCGTGAAGAGCATCAACAGCTTTCAGGACTGGGCCCTTCCTTGTGGGAGAAGGAGCCGGACGTTTGCCTTTTCGGCAAGAGGCTCTGCCGCGACCGAGCGCCATGACATCCTGCGTCTCTGGGATAGAACAGATCCCCACTGCTGTTGTGCCTGTAGATAGGGCGCCAAGGCACCGTGAAGAGCAGCAAGAGCTTTCAGGGCTGGGCCCTTCCTTGTGGCAGAAGGAGCCGGACCTTTGCCTTTTCGGCAAGAGGCTCTGCCGCGGCCGAGCGCCATGAGATGTTGCGTCTCTGGGAAAGCACAGATCCCCAGTGCTGTTGTGCCAGTAGATATGGCGCAAAGGCACCAAGAAGAGCAGCAAGTGCTTTCAGGGCTGGGCCCTTCCTTGTGGGAGAAGGAGCCGGACGTTTGCCTTTTTGGCAAGAGGCTCTGCCGCGACCGAGCGCCATGACATCTTGCGCCTCTGGGAAAGCACAGATCCCCACTGCTGTTGTGCCTGTACATATGGCGCCAAGGCACCGTGAAGAGCAGCAAGAGCTTTCAGGGCTGGGCCCTTCCTTGTGGGAGAAGCAGCCGGACGTTTGCCTGTTCGGCAAGAGGCTCTGCCGCGACCGAGCGCCATGAGATGTTGCGTCTCTGGGAAAGCACAGATCCCCAGTGCTGTTGTGCCTGTAGATAGGGTGCCAAAGCACCGTGAAGAGCAGCAACAGCTTTCAAAGCTGGGCCCTTCCTTGTGGGAGAAGGAGCCGGACCTTTGCCTTTTCGGCAAGAGGCTCTGCCGCGACCGAGCGCCATGACATCCTGCGTCTCTGGGATAGAACAGATCCCCAGTGCTGTTGTGCCTGTAGATAGGGCGCCAAGGCACCGTGAAGAGCAGCAACAGCTTTCAGGGCTGGGCCCTTCCTTGTGGCAGAAGGAGCCGGACGTTTGCCTTTTCGGCAAGAGGCTCTGCCGCGACCGAGCGCCATGAGATGTTGCGTCTCTGGGAAAGCACAGATCCCCACTGCTGTTGTGCCTGTACATATGGCGCCAAGGCACCGTGAAGAGCAGCAAGAGCTTTCAGGTCTGGGCCCTTCCTTGTGGGAGAAGGAGCCGGACGTTTGCCTTTTCAGCAAGAGGCTCTGCCGCGGCCGAGCGCCATGAGATGTTGCGTCTCTGGGAAAGCACAGATCCCCAGTGCTGTTGTGCCTGTAGATAGGGTTCCAAGGGTAGGTGAAGAGCAGCAAGAGCTTTCAGGGCTGGGCCCTTCCTTGTGGGAGAAGCAGCCGGACGTTTGCCTTCTCGGCAAGAGGCTGTGCCGCGGCCGAGCGCCATGAGATGTTGCGTCTCTGGGAAAGCACAGATCCCCACTGCTGTTGTGCCTGTAGATAGGGCGCAAAAGCACCATGAAGAGCAGCAAGTGCATTCAGGGCTGGGCCCTTCCTTGTGGGAGAAGGAGCCGGACGTTTGCCTTTTCGGCAAAAGGCTCTGCCGCGACCGAGCGCCATGACATCTTGCGCCTCTGGGAAAGCACAGATCCCCAGTGCTGTTGTGCCTGTAGATAGGGTTCCAAGGGTAGGTGAAGAGCAGCAAGAGCTTTCAGGGCTGGGCCCTTCCTTGTGGGAGAAGCAGCCGGACGTTTGCCTTTTCGGCAAGAGGCTCTGCCGTGGCCGAGCGCCATGAGCTGTTGCGTCTCTGGGAAAGCACAGATCCCCACTGCTGTTGTGCCTGTAGATAGGGTGCCAAGGCACCGTGAAGAGCAGCAAGAGCTTTCAGGGCTGGGCGTTTCCTTGTGGGAATAGGAGCCGGACGTTTGCCTTTTCGGCAAGAGGCTCTGCCGCGGCCGAGCGCCATGAGATGTTGCGTCTCTGGGAAAGTACAGATCCCCAGTGCTGTTGTGCCTGTAGATAGGGCGCCAAGGCACCGTGAAGAGCAGCAACAGCTTTCAGGGCTGGGCTCTTCCTTGTGGGAGAAGGAGCCGGACGTTTGCCTTTTCGGCAAGAGGCTCTGCCGCGACCGAGCGCCATGAGATGTTGCGTCTCTGGGATAGAACAGATCCCCACTGCTGTTGTGCCTGTAGATAGGGTGCCAAGGCACCGTGAAGAGCAGCAAGAGCTTTCAGGGCTGGGCCTTTCATTGTGGGAGAAGGAGCCGGACGTTTGCCTTTTCGGCAAGAGGCTCTGCCGCGGCCGAGCGCCATGAGATGTTGCGTCTCTGGGAAAGCACAGATCCCCAGTGCTGTTGTGCCTGTAGATAGGGTGCCAAGGGTAGGTGAAGAGCAGCAAAAGCTTTCAAAGCTGGGCCCTTGCTTGTGGGAGAAGGAGCCGGACGTTTGCCTTTTCGGCAAGAGGCTCTGCCGCGACCGAGCGCCATGACATCCTGCGTCTCTGGGATAGAGCAGATCCCCAGTGCTGTTGTGCCTGTAGATAGGGCGCCAAGGCACCGTGAAGAGCAGCAAGAGCTTTCAGGGCTGGGCCCTTCCTTGTGGGAGAAGGAGCCGGACGTTTGCCTTCTCGGCAAGACGCTCTGCCGCGGCCGAGCGCCATGAGATGTTGCGTCTCTGGGAAAGCACAGATCCCCAGTGCTGTTGTGCCTGTAGATAGGGTGCCAAGGGTAGGTGAAGAGCAGCAAAAGCTTTCAAAGCTGGGCCCTTGCTTGTGGGAGAAGGAGCCGGACGTTTGCCTTTTCAGCAAGAGGCTCTGCCGCGGCCGAGCGCCATGAGATGTTGCGTCTCTGGGAAAGCACAGATCCCCAGTGCTGTTGTGCCTGTAGATAGGGTTCCAAGGGTAGGTGAAGAGCAGCAAGAGCTTTCAGGGCTGGGCCCTTCCTTGTGGGAGAAGCAGCCGGACGTTTGCCTTCTCGGCAAGAGGCTGTGCCGCGGCCGAGCGCCATGAGATGTTGCGTCTCTGGGAAAGCACAGATCCCCACTGCTGTTGTGCCTGTAGATAGGGCGCAAAAGCACCATGAAGAGCAGCAAGTGCATTCAGGGCTGGGCCCTTCCTTGTGGGAGAAGGAGCCGGACGTTTGCCTTTTCGGCAAAAGGCTCTGCCGCGACCGAGCGCCATGACATCTTGCGCCTCTGGGAAAGCACAGATCCCCAGTGCTGTTGTGCCTGTAGATACGGTTCCAAGGGTAGGTGAAGAGCAGCAAGAGCTTTCAGGGCTGGGCCCTTCCTTGTGGGAGAAGCAGCCGGACGTTTGCCTTTTCGGCAAGAGGCTCTGCCGTGGCCGAGCGCCATGAGCTGTTGCGTCTCTGGGAAAGCACAGATCCCCACTGCTGTTGTGCCTGTAGATAGGGTGCCAAGGCACCGTGAAGAGCAGCAAGAGCTTTCAGGGCTGGGCGTTTCCTTGTGGGAATAGGAGCCGGACGTTTGCCTTTTCGGCAAGAGGCTCTGCCGCGGCCGAGCGCCATGAGATGTTGCGTCTCTGGGAAAGTACAGATCCCCAGTGCTGTTGTGCCTGTAGATAGGGCGCCAAGGCACCGTGAAGAGCAGCAACAGATTTCAGGGCTGGGCCCTTCCTTGTGGGAGAAGGAGCCGGACGTTTGCCTTTTCGGCAAGAGGCTCTGCCGCGACCGAGCGCCATGAGATGTTGCGTCTCTGGGATAGAACAGATCCCCACTGCTGTTGTGCCTGTAGATAGGGTGCCAAGGCACCGTGAAGAGCAGCAAGAGCTTTCAGGGCTGGGCCTTTCATTGTGGGAGAAGGAGCCGGACGTTTGCCTTTTCGGCAAGAGGCTCTGCCGCGGCCGAGCGCCATGAGATGTTGCGTCTCTGGGAAAGCACAGATCCCCAGTGCTGTTGTGCCTGTAGATAGGGTGCCAAGGGTAGGTGAAGAGCAGCAAAAGCTTTCAAAGCTGGGCCCTTGCTTGTGGGAGAAGGAGCCGGACGTTTGCCTTTTCGGCAAGAGGCTCTGCCGCGACCGAGCGCCATGACATCCTGCGTCTCTGGGATAGAGCAGATCCCCAGTGCTGTTGTGCCTGTAGATAGGGCGCCAAGGCACCGTGAAGAGCAGCAACAGCTTTCAGGGCTGGGCCCTTCCTTGTGGGAGAAGGAGCCGGACGTTTGCCTTTTCGGCAAGAGGCTGTGCCGCGACCGAGCGCCATGAGATGTTGAGTATCTGGGAAAGCACAGATCCCCACTGCTGTTGTGCCTGTAGATAGGGCGCCAAGGCACCGTGAAGAGCAGCAACAGCTTTCAGGGCTGGGCCCTTCCTTGTGGGAGAAGGAGCCGGACATTTTCATTTTCGGCAAGAGTCTCTGCCGCGACCGAGCGCCATGACATCCTGCGTCTCTGGCAGAGAACAGATCCCCAGTGCTGTTGTGCCTGTAGATAGGGCGCCAAGGCACCGTGAAGAGCATCAACAGCTTTCAAAGCTGGGCCCTTCCTTGTGGCAGAAGGAGCCGGACGTTTGCCTTTTCGGCAAGAGGCTCTGCCGCGGCCGAGCGCCATGACATCCTGCGTCTCTGGGATAGAACAGATCCCCACTGCTGTTGTGCCTGTAGATAGGGCGCCAAGGCACCGTGAAGAGCAGCAAGAGCTTTCAGGGCTGGGCCCTTCCTTGTGGCAGAAGGAGCCGGACCTTTGCCTTTTCGGCAAGAGGCTCTGCCGCGACCGAGCGCAATGAGATGTTGCGTATCTGGGAAAGCACAGATACCCACTGCTGTTGTGCCTGTAGATAGGGTGCCAAGGCACCGTGAAGAGCAGCAACAGCTTTCAGGGCTGGGCCCTTGCTTGTGGGAGAAGGAGCCGGACGTTTGCCTTTTCGGCAAGAGGCTGTGCCGCGACCGAGCGCCATGACATCTTGCGCCTCTGGGAAAGCACAGATCCCCAGTGCTGTTGTGCCTGTAGATAGGGTGCCAAGGCACCGTGAAGAGCAGCAAGAGCTTTCAGGGCTGGGCCCTTCCTTGTGGGAGAAGCAGCCGGACGTTTGCCTTTTCGGCAAGAGGCTCTGCCGCGGCTGTGCGCCATGAGATGTTGCGTCTCTGGGAAAGCACAGATCCCCACTGCTGTTGTGCCTGTAGATAGGGTGCCAAGGCACCGTGAAGAGCAGCAAAAGCTTTCAAAGCTGGGCCCTTGCTTGTGGGAGAAGGAGCCGGACGTTTGCCTTTTCGGCAAGAGGCTCTGCCGCGACCGAGCACCATGACATCCTGCATCTCTGGGATAGAACAGATCCCCAGTGCTGTTGTGCCTGTAGATAGGGCGCCAAGGCACCGTGAAGAGCATCAAGAGCTTTCAAAGCTGGGCCCTTCCTTGTGGGAGAAGGAGCCGGACGTTTGCCTTCTCGGCAAGACGCTCTGCCGCGGCCGAGCGCCATGAGATGTTGCGTCTCTGGGAAAGCACAGATCCCCACTGCTGTTGTGCCAGTAGATATGGCGCAAAGGCACCAAGAAGAGCAGCAAGTGCTTTCAGGGCTGGGCCCTTCCTTGTGGGAGAAGGAGCCGGACGTTTGCCTTTTCGGCAAGAGGCTCTGCCGCGGCTGAGCGCCATGAGATGTTGCGTCTCTGGGAAAGCACAGATCCCCACTGCTGTTGTGCCTGTAGATAGGGCGCCAAGGCACCGTGAAGAGCAGCAACAGCTTTCAAAGCTGGGCCCTTCCTTGTGGGAGAAGGAGCCGGACGTTTGCCTTTTCGGCAAGAGGCTCTGCCGCGACCGAGCGCCATGACATCCTGCATCTCTGGGATAGAACAGATCCCCAGTGCTGTTGTGCCTGTAGATAGGGCACCAAGGCACCGTGAAGAGCAGTAAGAGCTTTCAGGGCTGGGCCCTTCCTTGTGGGAGAAGGAGCCGGACGTTTGCCTTTTCGGCAAGAGGCTATGCCGCGACCGAGCGCCATGAGATGTTGCGTCTCTGGGAAAGCACAGATCCCCACTGCTGTTGTGCCTGTACATATGGCGCCAAGGCACCGTGAAGAGCAGCAAGAGCTTTCAGGGCTGGGCCCTTCCTTGTGGGAGAAGGAGCCGGACGTTTGCCTTTTCAGCAAGAGGCTCTGCCGTGGCCGAGCGCCATGAGATGTTGCGTATCTGGGAAAGCACAGATCCCCAGTGCTGTTGTGCCTGTAGATAGGGCGCCAAGGCACCGTGAAGAGCAGCAACAGCTTTCAGGGCTGGGCCCTTCCTTGTGGGAGAAGGAGCCGGACATTTTCATTTTCGGCAAGAGTCTCTGCCGCGACCGAGCGCCATGACATCCTGCGTCTCTGGCAGAGAACAGATCCCCAGTGCTGTTGTGCCTGTAGATAGGGCGCCAAGGCACCGTGAAGAGCATCAACAGCTTTCAAAGCTGGGCCCTTCCTTGTGGCAGAAGGAGCCGGACGTTTGCCTTTTCGGCAAGAGGCTCTGCCGCGACCGAGCGCCATGACATCCTGCGTCTCTGGGATAGAACAGATCCCCACTGCTGTTGTGCCTGTAGATAGGGCGCCAAGGCACCGTGAAGAGCAGCAAGAGCTTTCAGGGCTGGGCCCTTCCTTGTGGCAGAAGGAGCCGGACCTTTGCCTTTTCGGCAAGAGGCTCTGCCGCGACCGAGCGCAATGAGATGTTGCGTATCTGGGAAAGCACAGATACCCACTGCTGTTGTGCCTGTAGATAGGGTGCCAAGGCACCGTGAAGAGCAGCAACAGCTTTCAGGGCTGGGCCCTTGCTTGTGGGAGAAGGAGCCGGACGTTTGCCTTTTCGGCAAGAGGCTCTGCCGCGACCGAGCGCCATGACATCTTGCGCCTCTGGGAAAGCACAGATCCCCAGTGCTGTTGTGCCTGTACATATGGCGCCAAGGCACCGTGAAGAGCAGCAACAGCTTTCAGGGCTGGGCCCTTCCTTGTGGGAGAAGCAGCCGGACGTTTGCCTTTTCGGCAAGAGGCTCTGCCGCGGCTGAGCGCCATGAGATGTTGCGTCTCTGGGAAAGCACAGATCCCCACTGCTGTTGTGCCTGTAGATAGGGCGCCAAGGCACCGTGAAGAGCAGCAACAGCTTTCAAAGCTGGGCCCTTCCTTGTGGGAGAAGGAGCCGGACGTTTGCCTTTTCGGCAAGAGGCTCTGCCGCGACCGAGCGCCATGACATCCTGCATCTCTGGGATAGAACAGATCCCCAGTGCTGTTGTGCCTGTAGATAGGGCACCAAGGCACCGTGAAGAGCAGTAAGAGCTTTCAGGGCTGGGCCCTTCCTTGTGGGAGAAGGAGCCGGACGTTTGCCTTTTCGGCAAGAGGCTATGCCGCGACCGAGCGCCATGAGATGTTGCGTCTCTGGGAAAGCACAGATCCCCACTGCTGTTGTGCCTGTACATATGGCGCCAAGGCACCGTGAAGAGCAGAATCAGGTTTCAGGGCTGGGCACTTCCTTGTGGGAGAAGGAGCCGGACGTTTGCCTTTTCAGCAAGAGGCTCTGCCGTGGCCGAGCGCCATGAGATGTTGCGTCTCTGGGAAAGCACAGATCCCCACTGCTGTTGTGCCTGTAGATAGGGTTCCAAGGGTAGGTGAAGAGCAGCAAGAGTTTTCAGGGCTGGGCCCTTCCTTGTGGGAGAAGGAGCCGGACGTTTGCCTTTTCGGCAAGAGGCTCTGCCGCGGCCGAGCGCCATGACATCTTGCGCCTCTGGGAAAGCACAGATCCCCAGTGCTGTTGTGCCTGTAGATAGGGTTCCAAGGGTAGGTGAAGAGCAGCAAGAGCTTTCAGGGCTGGGCCCTTCCTTGTGGGAGAAGCAGCCGGACGTTTGCCTTTTCAGCAAGAGGCTCTGCCGTGGCCGAGCGCCATGAGATGTTGCGTATCTGGGAAAGCACAGATCCCCAGTGCTGTTGTGCCTGTAGATAGGGCGCCAAGGCACCGTGAAGAGCAGCAACAGCTTTCAGGGCTGGGCCCTTCCTTGTGGGAGAAGGAGCCGGACATTTTCATTTTCGGCAAGAGTCTCTGCCGCGACCGAGCGCCATGACATCCTGCGTCTCTGGCAGAGAACAGATCCCCAGTGCTGTTGTGCCTGTAGATAGGGCGCCAAGGCACCGTGAAGAGCATCAACAGCTTTCAAAGCTGGGCCCTTCCTTGTGGCAGAAGGAGCCGGACGTTTGCCTTTTCGGCAAGAGGCTCTGCCGCGACCGAGCGCCATGACATCCTGCGTCTCTGGGATAGAACAGATCCCCACTGCTGTTGTGCCTGTAGATAGGGCGCCAAGGCACCGTGAAGAGCAGCAAGAGCTTTCAGGGCTGGGCCCTTCCTTGTGGCAGAAGGAGCCGGACCTTTGCCTTTTCGGCAAGAGGCTCTGCCGCGACCGAGCGCAATGAGATGTTGCGTATCTGGGAAAGCACAGATACCCACTGCTGTTGTGCCTGTAGATAGGGTGCCAAGGCACCGTGAAGAGCAGCAACAGCTTTCAGGGCTGGGCCCTTGCTTGTGGGAGAAGGAGCCGGACGTTTGCCTTTTCGGCAAGAGGCTCTGCCGCGACCGAGCGCCATGACATCTTGCGCCTCTGGGAAAGCACAGATCCCCAGTGCTGTTGTGCCTGTACATATGGCGCCAAGGCACCGTGAAGAGCAGCAACAGCTTTCAGGGCTGGGCCCTTCCTTGTGGGAGAAGCAGCCGGACGTTTGCCTTTTCGGCAAGAGGCTCTGCCGCGGCTGAGCGCCATGAGATGTTGCGTCTCTGGGAAAGCACAGATCCCCACTGCTGTTGTGCCTGTAGATAGGGCGCCAAGGCACCGTGAAGAGCAGCAACAGCTTTCAAAGCTGGGCCCTTCCTTGTGGGAGAAGGAGCCGGACGTTTGCCTTTTCGGCAAGAGGCTCTGCCGCGACCGAGCGCCATGACATCCTGCATCTCTGGGATAGAACAGATCCCCAGTGCTGTTGTGCCTGTAGATAGGGCACCAAGGCACCGTGAAGAGCAGTAAGAGCTTTCAGGGCTGGGCCCTTCCTTGTGGGAGAAGGAGCCGGACGTTTGCCTTTTCGGCAAGAGGCTATGCCGCGACCGAGCGCCATGAGATGTTGCGTCTCTGGGAAAGCACAGATCCCCACTGCTGTTGTGCCTGTACATATGGCGCCAAGGCACCGTGAAGAGCAGAATCAGGTTTCAGGGCTGGGCACTTCCTTGTGGGAGAAGGAGCCGGACGTTTGCCTTTTCAGCAAGAGGCTCTGCCGTGGCCGAGCGCCATGAGATGTTGCGTCTCTGGGAAAGCACAGATCCCCACTGCTGTTGTGCCTGTAGATAGGGTTCCAAGGGTAGGTGAAGAGCAGCAAGAGTTTTCAGGGCTGGGCCCTTCCTTGTGGGAGAAGGAGCCGGACGTTTGCCTTTTCGGCAAGAGGCTCTGCCGCGGCCGAGCGCCATGACATCTTGCGCCTCTGGGAAAGCACAGATCCCCAGTGCTGTTGTGCCTGTAGATAGGGTTCCAAGGGTAGGTGAAGAGCAGCAAGAGCTTTCAGGGCTGGGCCCTTCCTTGTGGGAGAAGCAGCCGGACGTTTGCCTTTTCGGCAAGAGGCTCTGCCGTGGCCGAGCGCCATGAGATGTTGCGTCTCTGGGAAAGCACAGATCCCCACTGCTGTTGTGCCTGTAGATAGGGTGCCAAGGCACCGTGAAGAGCAGCAAGAGCTTTCAGGGCTGGGCGCTTCCTTGTGGGAGAAGGAGCCGGACGTTTGCCTTTTCGGCAAGAGGCTCTGCCGCGGCCGAGCGCCATGAGATGTTGCGTCTCTGGGAAAGTACAGATCCCCAGTGCTGTTGTGCCTGTAGATAGGGCGCCAAGGCACAGTGAAGAGCAGCAAGAGCTTTCAAAGCTGGGCCCTTCCTTGTGGGAGAAGGAGCCGGACGTTTGCCTCCTCGGCGAGGCGCTCTGCCGCGGCCGAGCGCCATGAGATGTTGCGTCTCTGGGAAAGCACAGATCCCCACTGCTGTTGTGCCTGTAGATAGGGCGCCAAGGCACCGTGAAGAGCAGCAACAGCTTTCAAAGCTGGGCCCTTCCTTGTGGGAGAAGGAGCCGGACGTTTGCCTTTTCGGCAAGAGGCTCTGCCGTTGGCCGAGCGCCATGAGATGTTGCGTATCTGGGAAAGCACAGATCCCCACTGCTGTTGTGCCTGTAGATAGGGCGCCAAGGCACCGTGAACAGCAGCAAGAGCTTTCAGGGCTGGGCCCTTCCTTGTGGGAGAAGGAGACGGACGTTTGCCTTTTCGGCAAGAGGCTCTGCCGCGACCGAGCGCCATGACATCCTGCGTGTCTGGGATAGAGCAGATCCCCAGTGCTGTTGTGCCTGTAGATAGGGTGCCAAGGCACCGTGAAGAGCAGCAACAGCTTTCAGGGCTGGGCCCTTCCTTGTGGGTGAAGGAGCCGGACATTTGCATTTTCGGCAAGAGGCTCTGTCGCGAACCGAGCGCCATGAGATGTTGCGTCTCTGGGAAAGCACAGATCCCCACTGCTGTTGTGCCTGTAGTTAGGGTGCCAAGGCACCGTGAAGAGCAGCAACAGCTTTCAAAGCTGGGCCCTTCCTTGTGGGAGAAGGAGCCGGACGTTTGCCTTTTCGGCAAGAGGCTCTGCCGCGGCCGAGCGCCATGAGATGTTGCGTCTCTGGGAAAGCACAGATCCCCAGTGCTGTTGTGCCTGTAGATAGGGTGCCAAGGCACCGTGAAGAGCAGCAAGAGCTTTCAGGGCTGGGCCCTTCCTTGTGGGAGAAGGAGCTGGACGTTTGCCTTTTTGGCAAGAGGCTCTGCCAGAGCCGAGCGCCATGAGACGTTGCTTCTCTGGGAAAGCACAGATCCCCACTGCTGTTGTGCCTGTACATAGGGCGCCAAGGCACCGTGAAGAGCAGCAACAGCTTTCAGGGCTGGGCCCTTCCTTGTGGGAGAAGGAGCCGGACGTTTGCCTTTTCGGCAAGAGGCTCTGCCGCGACCGAGCGCCATGACATCTTGCGCCTCTGGGAAAGCACAGATCCCCAGTGCTGTTGTGCCTGTAGATAGGGTTCCAAGGGTAGGTGAAGAGCAGCAAGAGCTTTCAGGGCTGGGCCCTTCCTTGTGACAGATGGAGACGGACGTTTGCCTTTTCGGCAAGAGGCTCTGCCGCGGCTGAGCGCCATGAGACATTGCGTCTCTGTGAAAGCACAGATCCCCACTGCTGTTGTGCCTGTAGATAGGGTGCCAAGGCACCGTGAAGAGCAGCAACAGCTTTCAGGGCTGGGCCCTTCCTTGTGGGAGAAGGAGCCGGACGTTTGCCTTTTCGGCAAGAGGCTGTGCCGCGACCGAGCGCCATGAGATGTTGCGTCTCTGGGAAAGCACAGATCCCCAGTGCGTTTGTGCCTGTAGATAGGGCGCCAAGGCACCGTGAAGAGCAGCAACAGCTTTCAGGGCTGGGCTCTTCCTTGTGGGAGAAGGAGCCGGACGTTTGCCTTTTCGGCAAGAGGCTCTGCCGCGGCCGAGCGCCATGAGATGTTGCGTATCTGGGAAAGCACAGATCCACACTGCTGTTGTGCCTGTAGATAGGGTGCCAAGGCACCGTGAAGAGCAGCAACAGCTTTCAGGGCTGGGCTCTTCCTTGTGGGAGAAGGAGACGGACGTTTGCCTTTTCGGCAAGAGGCTGTGCCGCGACCGAGCGCCATGAGATGTTGCGTCTCTGGGTTAGAACAGATCCCCAGTGCTGTTGTGCCTGTAGGTAGGGCGCCAAGGCACGGTGAAGAGCAGCAACAGCTTTCAGGGCTGGGCCCTTCCTTGTGGGAGAAGGAGCCGGACGTTTGCCTTTTCGGCAAGAGGCTCTGCCGCAGCCGAGTGCCATGAGATGTTGCGTCTCTGGGAAAGCACAGATCCCCAGTGCTGTTGTGCCTGTAGATAGAGTGCCAAGGGTAGGTGAAGAGCAGTAAGAGCTTTCAGGGCTGGGCCCTTCCTTGTGGGAGAAGTAGCCGGACGTTTGCCTTCTCGGCAAGACGCTCTGCCAAGGCCGAGCGCCATGAGATGTTGCGTCTCTGGGAAAGGACAGATCCCCAGTGCTGTTGTGCCTGTAGATAGGGCACCAAGGCACTGTGAAGAGCAGCAAGAGCTTTCAGGGCTGGGCCCTTCCTTGTGGGAGAAGCAGCCGCACGTTTGCCTTTTTGGCAAGAGGCTGTGCCGCGGCCGAGCGCCATGAGATGTTGCGTCTCTGGGAAAGCACAGATCCCCAGTGCTGTTGTGCCTGTAGATAGGGCGCCAAGGCACCTTGAAGAGCAACAACAGCTTTCAAAGCTGGGCCCTTCCTTGTGGGAGAAGGAGCCGGACGTTTGCCTTTTCGGCATGAGGCTCTGCCGCGGCCGAGCGCCATGAGATGTTGCGTCTCTGGGAAAGCACAGATCCGCACTGCTTTTGTGCCTGTAGATAGGGCACCAAGGCACCGTGAAGAGCAGCAACAGCTTTCAGGGCTGGGCTCTTCCTTGTGGGAGAAGAGCCGGACGTTTGCCTTTTTGGCAAGAGGCTGTGCCGCGGCCGAGCGCCATGAGATGTTGCGTCTCTGGGAAAGCACAGATCCCCAGTGCTGTTGTGCCTGTAGATAGGGTGCCAAGGCACCGTGAAGAGCAGCAACAGCTTTCAAAGCTGGGCCCTTCCTTGTGGGAGAAGGAGCCGGACGTTTGCCTTTTCGGCAAGAGGCTCTGCCGTGGCCGAGCGCCATGAGATGTTGCGTCTCTGGGAAAGCACAGATCCCCACTGCTGTTGTGCCTGTAGATAGGGTTCCAAGGGTAGGTGAAGAGCAGCAAGAGCTTTCAGGGCTGGGCCCTTCCTTGTGGGAGAAGAGCCAGACGTTTGCCTTCTCGGCAAGACATTCAGCTGCGGCCGAGCGCCATGAGATGTTGCGTCTCTGGGAAAGCACAGATCCCCAGTGCTGTTGTGCCTGTAGATAGGGTTCCAAGGGTAGGTGAAGAGCAGCAAGAGCTTTCAGGGCTGGGCCCTTCCTTGTGAGAGATGGAGACGGACGTTTGCCTTTTCGGCAAGAGGCTCTGCCGCGGCTGAGCGCCATGAGACATTGCGTCTCTGGGAAAGCACAGATCCCCACTGCTGTTGTGCCTGTAGATAGGGCGCCAAGGCACCGTGAAGAGCAGCAAGAGCTTTCAGGGCTGGGCCCTTCCTTGTGGGAGAAGGAGCCGGACGTTTGCCTTCTCGGCAAGACGCTGTGCCGCGGCCGAGCGCCATGAGATGTTGCGTCTCTGGGAAAGCACAGATCCCCACTGCTGTTGTGCCTGTAGATAGGGTGCCAAGGCACCGTGAAGAGCAGCAACAGCTTTCAGGGCTGGGCCCTTCCTTGTGGGAGAAGGAGCCGGACGTTTGCCTTTTCGGCAAGAGGCTGTGCCGCGACCGAGCGCCATGAGATGTTGCGTCTCTGGGAAAGCACAGATCCCCAGTGCGTTTGTGCCTGTAGATAGGGCGCCAAGGCACCGTGAAGAGCAGCAACAGCTTTCAGGGCTGGGCTCTTCCTTGTGGGAGAAGGAGCCGGACGTTTGCCTTTTCGGCAAGAGGCTCTGCCGCGGCCGAGCGCCATGAGATGTTGCGTCTCTGGGAAAGCACAGATCCACACTGCTGTTGTGCCTGTAGATAGGGTGCCAAGGCACCGTGAAGAGCAGCAACAGCTTTCAGGGCTGGGCTCTTCCTTGTGGGAGAAGGAGCCGGACGTTTGCCTTTTCGGCAAGAGGCTGTGCCGCGACCGAGCGCCATGAGATGTTGCGTCTCTGGGTTAGAACAGATCCCCAGTGCTGTTGTGCCTGTAGGTAGGGCGCCAAGGCACGGTGAAGAGCAGCAACAGCTTTCAGGGCTGGGCCCTTCCTTGTGGGAGAAGGAGCCGGACGTTTGCCTTTTCGGCAAGAGGCTCTGCCGCAGCCGAGTGCCATGAGATGTTGCGTCTCTGGGAAAGCACAGATCCCCTGTGCTGTTGTGCCTGTAGATAGGGTGCCAAGGGTAGGTGAAGAGCAGTAAGAGCTTTCAGGGCTGGGCCCTTCCTTGTGGGAGAAGGAGCCGGACGTTTGCCTTCTCGGCAAGACGGTCTGCCAAGGCCGAGCGCCATGAGATGTTGCGTCTCTGGGAAAGGACAGATCCCCAGTGCTGTTGTGCCTGTAGATAGGGCACCAAGGCACTGTGAAGAGCAGCAAGAGCTTTCAGGGCTGGGCCCTTCCTTGTGGGAGAAGCAGCCGCACGTTTGCCTTTTTGGCAAGAGGCTGTGCCGCGGCCGAGCGCCATGAGATGTTGCGTCTCTGGGAAAGCACAGATCCCCAGTGCTGTTGTGCCTGTAGATAGGGCGCCAAGGCACCGTGAAGAGCAGCAACAGCTTTCAGGGCTGGGCTCTTCCTTGTGGGAGAAGAGCCGGACGTTTGCCTTTTCGGCAAGAGGCTCTGCCGCGCCCGAGCGCCATGAGATGTTGCGTATCTGGGAAAGCACAGATCCCCAGTGCTGTTGTGCCTGTAGATAGGGTGCCAAGGCACCGTGAAGAGCAGCAACAGCTTTCAAAGCTGGGCCCTTCCTTGTGGGAGAAGCAGCCGGACGTTTGCCTTTTCGGCAAGAGGCTCTGCCGTGGCCGAGCGCCATGAGATGTTGCGTCTCTGGGAAAGCACAGATCCCCACTGCTGTTGTGCCTGTAGATAGGGTTCCAAGGGTAGGTGAAGAGCAGCAAGAGCTTTCAGGGCTGGGCCCTTCCTTGTGAGAGAAGGAGCCGGACGTTTGCTTTTTCGGCAAGAGGCTCTGCCGCGGCTGAGCGCCATGAGGCGTTGCGTCTCTGGGAAAGCACAGATCCCCAGTGCTGTTGTGCCTGTAGATAGGGTGCCAAGGCACCGTGAAGAGCAGCAAGAGCTTTCAGGGCTGGGCCCTTCCTTGTGGGAGAAGAGCCAGACGTTTGCCTTCTCGGCAAGACACTCAGCTGCGGCCGAGCGCCATGAGATGTTGCGTCTCTGGGAAAGCACAGATCCCCACTGCTGTTGTGCCTGTAGATAGGGTGCCAAGGCACCGTGAAGAGCAGCAACAGCTTTCAGGGCTGGGCTCTTCCTTGTGGGAGAAGGAGCCGGACGTTTGCCTTTTCGGCAAGAGGCTGTGCCGCGACCGAGCGCCATGAGATGTTGCGTCTCTGGGTTAGAACAGATCCCCACTGCTGTTGTGCCTGTAGATAGGGCGCAAAGGCACCGTGAAGAGCAGCAACAGCTTTCAGGGCTGGGCTCTTCCTTGTGGGAGAAGGAGCCGGACGTTTGCCTTTTCGGCAAGAGGCTCTGCCGCGGCCGAGCGCCATGAGATGTTGCGTCTCTGGGAAAGCACAGATCCCCACTGCTTTTGTGCCTGTAGATAGGGCGCCAAGGCACCGTGAAGAGCAGCAACAGCTTTCAGGGCTGGGCTCTTCCTTGTGGGAGAAGAGCCGGACGTTTGCCTTTTCGGCAAGAGGCTCTGGCGCGGCCGAGCGCCATGAGATGTTGCGTATCTGGGAAAGCACAGATCCCCAGTGCTGTTGTGCCTGTAGATAGGGTGCCAAGGCACCGTGAAGAGCAGCAACAGCTTTCAAAGCTGGGCCCTTCCTTGTGGGAGAAGGAGCCGGACGTTTGCCTTTTCGGCAAGAGGCTCTGCCGTGGCCGAGCGCCATGAGATGTTGCGTCTCTGGGAAAGCACAGATCCCCACTGCTGTAGTGCCTGTAGATAGGGTTCCAAGGGTAGGTGAAGAGCAGCAAGAGCTTTCAGGGCTGGGCCCTTCCTTGTGAGAGAATGAGCCGGACGTTTGCTTTTTCGGCAAGAGGCTCTGCCGCGGCTGAGCGCCATGAGATGTTGCGTCTCTGGGAAAGCACAGATCCCCACTGCTGTTGTGCCTGTAGATAGGGTTCCAAGGGTAGGTGAAGAGCAGCAAGAGCTTTCAGGGCTGGGCCCTTCCTTGTGGGAGAAGAGCCAGACGTTTGCCTTCTCGGCAAGACATTCAGCTGCGGCCGAGCGCCATGAGATGTTGCGTCTCTGGGAAAGCACAGATCCCCAGTGCTGTTGTGCCTGTAGATAGGGTTCCAAGGGTAGGTGAAGAGCAGCAAGAGCTTTCAGGGCTGGGCCCTTCCTTGTGAGAGATGGAGACGGACGTTTGCCTTTTCGGCAAGAGGCTCTGCCGCGGCTGAGCGCCATGAGACATTGCGTCTCTGGGAAAGCACAGATCCCCACTGCTGTTGTGCCTGTAGATAGGGCGCCAAGGCACCGTGAAGAGCAGCAAGAGCTTTCAGGGCTGGGCCCTTCCTTGTGGGAGAAGGAGCCGGACGTTTGCCTTCTCGGCAAGACGCTGTGCCGCGGCCGAGCGCCATGAGATGTTGCGTCTCTGGGAAAGCACAGATCCCCACTGCTGTTGTGCCTGTAGATAGGGTGCCAAGGCACCGTGAAGAGCAGCAACAGCTTTCAGGGCTGGGCCCTTCCTTGTGGGAGAAGGAGCCGGACGTTTGCCTTTTCGGCAAGAGGCTGTGCCGCGACCGAGCGCCATGAGATGTTGCGTCTCTGGGAAAGCACAGATCCCCAGTGCGTTTGTGCCTGTAGATAGGGCGCCAAGGCACCGTGAAGAGCAGCAACAGCTTTCAGGGCTGGGCTCTTCCTTGTGGGAGAAGGAGCCGGACGTTTGCCTTTTCGGCAAGAGGCTGTGCCGCGACCGAGCGCCATGAGATGTTGCGTCTCTGGGTTAGAACAGATCCCCAGTGCTGTTGTGCCTGTAGGTAGGGCGCCAAGGCACGGTGAAGAGCAGCAACAGCTTTCAGGGCTGGGCCCTTCCTTGTGGGAGAAGGAGCCGGACGTTTGCCTTTTCGGCAAGAGGCTCTGCCGCAGCCGAGTGCCATGAGATGTTGCGTCTCTGGGAAAGCACAGATCCCCTGTGCTGTTGTGCCTGTAGATAGGGTGCCAAGGGTAGGTGAAGAGCAGTAAGAGCTTTCAGGGCTGGGCCCTTCCTTGTGGGAGAAGGAGCCGGACGTTTGCCTTCTCGGCAAGACGGTCTGCCAAGGCCGAGCGCCATGAGATGTTGCGTCTCTGGGAAAGGACAGATCCCCAGTGCTGTTGTGCCTGTAGATAGGGCACCAAGGCACTGTGAAGAGCAGCAAGAGCTTTCAGGGCTGGGCCCTTCCTTGTGGGAGAAGCAGCCGCACGTTTGCCTTTTTGGCAAGAGGCTGTGCCGCGGCCGAGCGCCATGAGATGTTGCGTCTCTGGGAAAGCACAGATCCCCAGTGCTGTTGTGCCTGTAGATAGGGCGCCAAGGCACCGTGAAGAGCAGCAACAGCTTTCAGGGCTGGGCTCTTCCTTGTGGGAGAAGAGCCGGACGTTTGCCTTTTCGGCAAGAGGCTCTGCCGCGGCCGAGCGCCATGAGATGTTGCGTATCTGGGAAAGCACAGATCCCCAGTGCTGTTGTGCCTGTAGATAGGGTGCCAAGGCACCGTGAAGAGCAGCAACAGCTTTCAAAGCTGGGCCCTTCCTTGTGGGAGAAGCAGCCGGACGTTTGCCTTTTCGGCAAGAGGCTCTGCCGTGGCCGAGCGCCATGAGATGTTGCGTCTCTGGGAAAGCACAGATCCCCACTGCTGTTGTGCCTGTAGATAGGGTTCCAAGGGTAGGTGAAGAGCAGCAAGAGCTTTCAGGGCTGGGCCCTTCCTTGTGAGAGAAGGAGCCGGACGTTTGCTTTTTCGGCAAGAGGCTCTGCCGCGGCTGAGCGCCATGAGGCGTTGCGTCTCTGGGAAAGCACAGATCCCCAGTGCTGTTGTGCCTGTAGATAGGGTGCCAAGGCACCGTGAAGAGCAGCAAGAGCTTTCAGGGCTGGGCCCTTCCTTGTGGGAGAAGAGCCAGACGTTTGCCTTCTCGGCAAGACACTCAGCTGCGGCCGAGCGCCATGAGATGTTGCGTCTCTGGGAAAGCACAGATCCCCACTGCTGTTGTGCCTGTAGATAGGGTGCCAAGGCACCGTGAAGAGCAGCAACAGCTTTCAGGGCTGGGCTCTTCCTTGTGGGAGAAGGAGCCGGACGTTTGCCTTTTCGGCAAGAGGCTGTGCCGCGACCGAGCGCCATGAGATGTTGCGTCTCTGGGTTAGAACAGATCCCCACTGCTGTTGTGCCTGTAGATAGGGCGCAAAGGCACCGTGAAGAGCAGCAACAGCTTTCAGGGCTGGGCTCTTCCTTGTGGGAGAAGGAGCCGGACGTTTGCCTTTTCGGCAAGAGGCTCTGCCGCGGCCGAGCGCCATGAGATGTTGCGTCTCTGGGAAAGCACAGATCCCCACTGCTTTTGTGCCTGTAGATAGGGCGCCAAGGCACCGTGAAGAGCAGCAACAGCTTTCAGGGCTGGGCTCTTCCTTGTGGGAGAAGAGCCGGACGTTTGCCTTTTCGGCAAGAGGCTCTGGCGCGGCCGAGCGCCATGAGATGTTGCGTATCTGGGAAAGCACAGATCCCCAGTGCTGTTGTGCCTGTAGATAGGGTGCCAAGGCACCGTGAAGAGCAGCAACAGCTTTCAAAGCTGGGCCCTTCCTTGTGGGAGAAGGAGCCGGACGTTTGCCTTTTCGGCAAGAGGCTCTGCCGTGGCCGAGCGCCATGAGATGTTGCGTCTCTGGGAAAGCACAGATCCCCACTGCTGTAGTGCCTGTAGATAGGGTTCCAAGGGTAGGTGAAGAGCAGCAAGAGCTTTCAGGGCTGGGCCCTTCCTTGTGAGAGAAGGAGCCGGACGTTTGCTTTTTCGGCAAGAGGCTCTGCCGCGGCTGAGCGCCATGAGATGTTGCGTCTCTGGGAAAGCACAGATCCCCAGTGCTGTTGTGCCTGTAGATAGGGCGCCAAGGCACCGTGAAGAGCAGCAACAGCTTTCAGGGCTGGGCCCTTCCTTGTGGGAGAAGAGCCAGACGTTTGCCTTCTCGGCAAGACACTCAGCTGCGGCCGAGCGCCATGAGATGTTGCGTCTCTGGGAAAGCACAGATCCCCAGTGCTGTTGTGCCTGTAGATAGGGTGCCAAGGCACCGTGAAGAGCAGCAACAGCTTTCAGGGCTGGGCTCTTCCTTGTGGGAGAAGGAGCCGGACGTTTGCCTTTTCGGCAAGAGGCTGTGCCGCGACCGAGCGCCATGAGATGTTGCGTCTCTGGGTTAGAACAGATCCCCACTGCTGTTGTGCCTGTAGATAGGGCGCAAAGGCACCGTGAAGAGCAGCAAGAGCTTTCAGGGCTGGGCCTTCCTTGTGGGAGAAGGAGCCGGACGTTTGCCTTTTCGGCAAGAGGCTCTGCCGCGGCCGAGCGCCATGAGATGTTGCGTCTCTGGGAAAGCACAGATCCCCTGTGCTGTTGTGCCTGTAGATAGGGTGCCAATGGTAGGTGAAGATCAGTAAGAGCTTTCAGGGCTGGGCCCTTCCTTGTGGGAGAAGGAGCCGGACGTTTGCCTTCTCGGCTAGACGCTCTGCCGCGACCGAGCGCCATGAGATGTTGCGTCTCTGGGAAAGCACAGATCCCCAGTGCTGTTGTGCCTGTAGATAGGGCGCCAAGGCACCGTGAAGAGCAGAAACAGGTTTCAGGGCTGGGCTCTTCCTTGTGGGAGAAGGAGCCGGACGTTTGCCTTTTCGGCAAGAGGCTCTGCCGCGGCCGAGCGCCATGAGATGTTGCGTCTCTGGGAAAGCACAGATCCCCAGGGCTGTTGTGCCTGTAGATAGGGTGCCAAGGCACCGTGAAGAGCAGCAAGAGCTTTCAGGGCTGGGCCCTTCCTTGTGGGAGAAAGAGCAGGACGTTTGCCTTTTCGGCAAGAGGCTGTGCCGCGACCGAGCGCCATGACATCCTGCGTCTCTGGGATAGAGCAGATCCCCACTGCTGTTGTGCCTGTAGATAGGGCGCCAAGGCACCGTGAAGAGCAGCAAGAGCTTTCAAAGCTGGGCCCTTCCTTGTGGGAGAAGGAGCCGGACGTTTGCATTTCGTCAAGAGGCTGTGCCGCGGCCGAGCGCCATGAGATGTTGAGTCTCTGGGAAAGCACAGATCCCCACTGCTGTTGTGCCTGTAGATAGGGTGCCAAGGCACCGTGAAGAGCAGCAACAGCTTTCAGGGCTGGGCTCTTCCTTGTGGGAGAAGGAGCCGGACGTTTGCCTTTTCGGCAAGAGGCTCTGCCGCGGCCGAGCGCCATGAGATGTTGCGTCTCTGGCAGAGAACAGATCCCCAGTGCTGTTGTGCCTGTAGATAGGGCGCCAAGGCACCGTGAAGAGCAGCAAGAGCTTTCAGGGCTGGGCCCTTCCTTGTGGGAGAAGGAGCCGGATGTTTGCCTTTTCGGCAAGAGGCTGTGCCGCGGCCGAGCGCCATGAGATGTTGCGTCTCTGGGAAAGCACAGATCCCCACTGCTGTTGTGCCTGTAGATAGGGTTCCAAGGGTAGGTGAAGAGCAGCAAGAGCTTTCAGGGCTGGGCCCTTCCTTGTGAGAGAAGGAGCCGGACGTTTGCCTTTTCGGCAAGAGGCTCTGCCACGGCTGAGCGCCATGAGACGTTGCGTCTCTGGGAAAGCACAGATCCCCACTGCTGTTGTGCCTGTAGATAGGGCGCCAATGCACCGTGAAGAGCAGCAACAGCTTTCAGGGCTGGGCCCTTCCTTGTGGGAGAAGGAGCCGGACATTTGCATTTTCGGCAAGATTCTCTGCCGCGACCGAGCGCAATGACATCCTGCGTCTCTGGCAGAGAACAGATCCCCAGTGCTGTTGTGCCTGTAGATAGGGCGCCAAGGCACCGTGAAGAGCATCAACAGCTTTCAAAGCTGGGCTCTTCCTTGTGGGAGAAGGAGCCGGACGTTTGCCTTTTCGGCATGAGGCTCTGCCGCGGCCAAGCGCCATGAGATGTTGCGTCTCTGGGAAAGCACAGATCCCCAGTGCTGTTGTGCCTGTAGATAGGGTTCCAAGGCACCGTGAAGAGCAGCAAGAGCTTTCAAACCTGGGACCTTCCTTGTGGGAGAAGGAGCCGGACGTTTGCCTTTTCGGCAAGAGGCTCTGCCGCGGCCGAGCGCCATGAGATGTTGCGTCTCTGGGAAAGCACAGATCCCCAGTGCTGTTCTGCCTGTAGATAGGGTTCCAAGGGTAGGTGAAGAGCAGCAAGAGCTTTCAGGGCTGGGCCCTTCCTTGTGAGAGAAGGAGCCGGACGTTTGCCTTTTCGGCAAGAGGCTCTGCCGCGGCCGAGCGCCATGAGATGTTGTGTCTCTGGGAAAGCACAGATCCCCACTGCTGTTGTGCCTGTAGATAGGGCGCCAAGGCACCGTGAAGAGCAGCAACAGCTTTCAGGACTGGGCTCTTCCTTGTGGGAGAAGGAGCCTGACATTTGCCTTTTCTGCAAGAGTCTCTGCCGCGACCGAGCGCCATAACATCCTGCGTCTCTGGGATAGAACAGATCCCCACTGCTCTTGTGCCTGTAGATAGGGCGCCAAGGCACCGTGAAGAGCAGCAACAGCTTTCAGGGCTAGGCCCTTCCTTGTGGGAGAAGGAGCCGGACGTTTGCCTTCTAGGCAAGACGCTCTGCCGCGGCCGAGCGCCATGAGATGTTGCGTCTCTGGGAAAGCACAGATCCCCAGTGCTGTTGTGCCTGTAGATAGGGTGCCAAGGCACCGTGAAGAGCAGAAACAGGTTTCAGGGCTGGGCTCTTCCTTGTGGGAGAAGGAGCCGGACGTTTGCCTTTTCGGCAAGAGGCTCTGCCGCGGCCGAGCGCCATGACATCCTGCGTCTCTGGCAGAGAACAGATCCCCAGTGCTGTTGTGCCTGTAGATAGGGCGCCAAGGCACCGTGAAGAGCAGCAAGAGCTTTCAGGGCTGGGCCCTTCCTTGTGGGAGAAGGAGCCGGACGTTTGCCTTTTCGGCAAGAGGCTGTGCCGCGGCCGAGCGCCATGAGATGTTGCGTCTCTGGGAAAGCACAGATCCCCAGTGCTGTTGTGCCTGTAGATAGGGTTCCAAGGGTAGGTGAAGAGCAGCAAGAGCTTTCAGGGCTGGGCCCTTCCTTGTGAGAGAAGGAGCCGGACGTTTGCCTTTTCGGCAAGAGGCTCTGCCACGGCTGAGCGCCATGAGACGTTGCGTCTCTGGGAAAGCACAGATCCCCACTGCTGTTGTGCCTGTAGATAGGGCGCCAATGCACAGTGAAGAGCAGCAACAGCTTTCAGGGCTGGGCCCTTCCTTGTGGGAGAAGGAGCCGGACATTTGCATTTTCGGCAAGAGTCTCTGCCGCGACCGAGCGCAATGACATCCTGCGTCTCTGGCAGAGAACAGATCCCCAGTGCTGTTGTGCCTGTAGATAGGGTGCCAAGGCACCGTGAAGAGCATCAACAGCTTTCAAAGCTGGGCCCTTCCTTGTGGGAGAAGGAGCCGGACGTTTGCCTTTTCGGCATGAGGCTCTGCCGCGGCCAAGCGCCATGAGATGTTGCGTCTCTGGGAAAGCACAGATCCCCAGTGCTGTTGTGCCTGTAGATAGGGTGCCAAGGCACCGTGAAGAGCAGCAAGAGCTTTCAGGGCTGGGCCCTTCCTTGTGGCAGAAGAGCCAGACGTTTGCCTTCTCGGCAAGACACTCTGCTGCGGCCGAGCGCCATGAGATGTTGCGTCTCTGGGAAAGCACAGATCCCCACTGCTGTTGTGCCTGTAGATAGGGTGCCAAGGCACCGTGAAGAGCAGCAACAGCTTTCAGGGCTGGGCTCTTCCTTGTGGGAGAAGGAGCCGGACGTTTGCCTTTTCGGCAAGAGGCTCTGCCGCGGCCGAGCGCCATGAGATGTTGCGTCTCTGGGAAACCACAGATCCCCAGGGCTGTTGTGCCTGTAGATAGGGCGCCAAGGCACCGTGAAGAGCAGCAACAGCTTTCAGGGCTGGGCCCTTCCTTGTGGGAGAAGGAGCCGGACGTTTGCCTTTTCGGCAAGAGGCTCTGCCGCGGCCGAGCGCCATGAGATGTTGTGTCTCTGGGAAAGCACAGATCCCCAGTGCTGTTGTGCCTGTAGATAGGGCGCCAAGGCACCGTGAAGAGCAGCAACAGCTTTCAGGGCTGGGCCCTTCCTTGTGGGAGAAGGAGCCGGACATTTGCATTTTCGGCAAGAGTCTCTGCCGCGACCGAGCGCAATGACATCCTGCGTCTGTGGCAGAGAACAGATCCCCAGTGCTGTTGTGCCTGTAGATAGGGCGCCAAGGCACCGTGAAGAGCATCAACAGCTTTCAAAGCTGGGCCCTTCCTTGTGGGAGAAGGAGCCGGACGTTTGCCTTTTCGGCATGAGGCTCTGCCGCGACCGAGCGCCATGAGATGTTGCGTCTCTGGGAAAGCACAGATCCCCAGTGCTTTTGTGCCTGTAGATAGGGTTCCAAGGCACCGTGAAGAGCAGCAACAGCTTTCAAAGCTGGGCCCTTCCTTGTGGGAGAAGGAGCCGGACGTTTGCCTTTTCGGCAAGAGGCTCTGCCGCGGCCGAGCGCCATGAGATGTTGCGTCTCTGGGAAAGCACAGATCCCCAGTGCTGTTGTGCCTGTAGATAGGGTTCCAAGGGTAGGTGAAGAGCAGCAAGAGCTTTCAGGGCTGGGCCCTTCCTTGTGGGAGAAGGAGCCGGACGTTTGCCTTTTCGGCAAGAGGCTCTGCCGCGGCCGACTGCCATGAGATGTTGTGTCTCTGGGAAAGCACAGATCCCCAGTGCTGTTGTGCCTGTAGATAGGGTGCCAAGGGTAGGTGAAGAGCAGCAAGAGCTTTCAGGGCTGGGCCCTTCCTTGTGAGAGAAGGAGCCGGACGTTTGCCTTCTAGGCAAGACGCTCTGCCGCGGCTGAGCGCCATGAGATGTTGCGTCTCTGGGAAAGCACAGATCCCCACTGCTGTTGTGCCTGTAGATAGGGCGCCAAGGCACCGTGAAGAGCAGCAAGAGCTTTCAGGGCTGGGCCCTTCCTTGTGGGAGAAGAGCCAGACGTTTGCCTTCTCGGCAAGACACTCTGCTGCGGCCGAGCGCCATGAGATGTTGCGTCTCTGGGAAAGCACAGATCCCCACTGCTGTTGTGCCTGTAGATAGGGTGCCAAGGCACCGTGAAGAGCAGCAACAGCTTTCAGGGCTGGGCTCTTCCTTGTGGGAGAAGGAGCTGGACGTTTGCCTTTTCGGCAAGAGGCTGTGCCGCGACCGAGGGCCATGAGATGTTGCGTCTCTGGGTTAGAACAGATCCCCACTGCTGTTGTGCCTGTAGATAGGGCGCAAAGGCACCGTGAAGAGCAGCAAGAGCTTTCAGGGCTGGGCCCTTCCTTGTGGCAGAAGGAGCCGAACGTTTGCCTTTTCGGCAAGAGGCTCTGCCGCGGACGAGCGCCATGAGATGTTGCGTCTCTGGGAAAGCACAGATCCCCTGTGCTGTTGTGCCTGTAGATAGGGTGCCAATGGTAGGTGAAGATCAGTAAGAGCTTTCAGGGCTGGGCCCTTCCTTGTGGGAGAAGGAGCCGGACGTTTGCCTTCTCGGCAAGACGCTCTGCCGAGGCCGAGCGCCATGAGATGTTGCGTCTCTGGGAAAGCACAGATCCCCAGTGCTGTTGTGCCTGTAGATAGGGCGCCAAGGCACCGTGAAGAGCAGAAACAGGTTTCAGGGCTGGGCTCTTCCTTGTGGGAGAAGGAGCCGGACGTTTGCCTTTTCGGCAAGAGGCTCTGCCGCGGCCGAGCGCGATGAGATGTTGCGTCTCTGGGAAAGCACAGATCCCCAGGGCTGTTGTGCCTGTAGATAGGGTGCCAAGGCACCGTGAAGAGCATCAACAGCTTTCAAAGCTGGGCCCTTCCTTGTGGGAGAAGGAGCCGGACGTTTGCCTTTTCGGCATGAGGCTCTGCCGCGGCCAAGCGCCATGAGATGTTGCGTCTCTGGGAAAGCACAGATCCCCAGTGCTGTTGTGCCTGTAGATAGGGTGCCAAGGCACCGTGAAGAGCAGCAAGAGCTTTCAGGGCTGGGCCCTTCCTTGTGGGAGAAGAGCCAGACGTTTGCCTTCTCGGCAAGACACTCTGCTGCGGCCGAGCGCCATGAGATGTTGCGTCTCTGGGAAAGCACAGATCCCCACTGCTGTTGTGCCTGTAGATAGGGTGCCAAGGCACCGTGAAGAGCAGCAACAGCTTTCAGGGCTGGGCTCTTCCTTGTGGGAGAAGGAGCCGGACGTTTGCCTTTTCGGCAAGAGGCTCTGCCGCGACCGAGCGCCATGAGATGTTGCGTCTCTGGGTTAGAACAGATCCCCACTGCTGTTGTGCCTGTAGATAGGGCGCAAAGGCACCGTGAAGAGCAGCAAGAGCTTTCAGGGCTGGGCCCTTCCTTGTGGCAGAAGGAGCCGGACGTTTGCCTTTTCGGCAAGAGGCTCTGCCGCGGCCGAGCGCCATGAGATGTTGCGTCTCTGGGAAAGCACAGATCCCCTGTGCTGTTGTGCCTGTAGATAGGGTGCCAATGGTAGGTGAAGAGCAGCAAGAGCTTTCAGGGCTGGGCCCTTCCTTGTGGGAGAAGGAGCCGGACGTTTGCCTTCTCGGCAAGACGCTCTGCCGAGGGCCGAGCGCCATGAGATGTTGCGTCTCTGGGAAAGCACAGATCCCCAGTGCTGTTGTGCCTGTAGATAGGGCGCCAAGGCACCGTGAAGAGCAGAAACAGGTTTCAGGGCTGGGCTCTTCCTTGTGGGAGAAGGAGCCGGACGTTTGCCTTTTCGGCAAGAGGCTCTGCCGCGGCCGAGCGCCATGAGATGTTGCGTCTCTGGGAAACCACAGATCCCCAGGGCTGTTGTGCCTGTAGATAGGGCGCCAAGGCACCGTGAAGAGCAGCAACAGCTTTCAGGGCTGGGCCCTTCCTTGTGGGAGAAGGAGCCGGACGTTTGCCTTTTCGGCAAGAGGCTCTGCCGCGGCCGAGCGCCATGAGATGTTGTGTCTCTGGGAAAGCACAGATCCCCAGTGCTGTTGTGCCTGTAGATAGGGCGCCAAGGCACCGTGAAGAGCAGCAACAGCTTTCAGGGCTGGGCCCTTCCTTGTGGGAGAAGGAGCCGGACATTTGCATTTTCGGCAAGAGTCTCTGCCGCGACCGAGCGCAATGACATCCTGCGTCTGTGGCAGAGAACAGATCCCCAGTGCTGTTGTGCCTGTAGATAGGGCGCCAAGGCACCGTGAAGAGCAGCAACAGCTTTCAAACCTGGGACCTTCCTTGTGGGAGAAGGAGCCGGACGTTTGCCTTTTCGGCATGAGGCTCTGCCGCGACCGAGCGCCATGAGATGTTGCGTCTCTGGGAAAGCACAGATCCCCAGTGCTTTTGTGCCTGTAGATAGGGTTCCAAGGCACCGTGAAGAGCAGCAACAGCTTTCAAAGCTGGGCCCTTCCTTGTGGGAGAAGGAGCCGGACGTTTGCCTTTTCGGCAAGAGGCTCTGCCGCGGCCGAGCGCCATGAGATGTTGCGTCTCTGGGAAAGCACAGATCCCCAGTGCTGTTGTGCCTGTAGATAGGGTTCCAAGGGTAGGTGAAGAGCAGCAAGAGCTTTCAGGGCTGGGCCCTTCCTTGTGGGAGAAGGAGCTGGACGTTTGCCTTTTCGGCAAGAGGCTGTGCCGCGACCGAGGGCCATGAGATGTTGCGTCTCTGGGTTAGAACAGATCCCCACTGCTGTTGTGCCTGTAGATAGGGCGCAAAGGCACCGTGAAGAGCAGCAAGAGCTTTCAGGGCTGGGCCCTTCCTTGTGGCAGAAGGAGCCGAACGTTTGCCTTTTCGGCAAGAGGCTCTGCCGCGGACGAGCGCCATGAGATGTTGCGTCTCTGGGAAAGCACAGATCCCCTGTGCTGTTGTGCCTGTAGATAGGGTGCCAATGGTAGGTGAAGATCAGTAAGAGCTTTCAGGGCTGGGCCCTTCCTTGTGGGAGAAGGAGCCGGACGTTTGCCTTCTCGGCAAGACGCTCTGCCGAGGCCGAGCGCCATGAGATGTTGCGTCTCTGGGAAAGCACAGATCCCCACTGCTGTTGTGCCTGTAGATAGGGTGCCAAGGCACCGTGAAGAGCAGCAACAGCTTTCAGGGCTGGGCTCTTCCTTGTGGGAGAAGGAGCCGGACGTTTGCCTTTTCGGCAAGAGGCTGTGCCGCGGCCGAGCGCCATGAGATGTTGCGTCTCTGGCAGAGAACAGATCCCCAGTGCTGTTGTGCCTGTAGATAGGGCGCCAAGGCACCGTAAAGAGCAGCAAGAGCTTTCAGGGCTGGGCCCTTCCTTGTGGGAGAAGGAGCCGGACGTTTGCCTTTTCGGCAAGAGGCTGTGCCGCGGCCGAGCGCCATGAGATGTTGCGTCTCTGGGAAAGCACAGATCCCCAGTGCTGTTGTGCCTGTAGATAGGGCGCCAAGGCACCGTGAAGAGCAGCAAGAGCTTTCAGGGCTGGGCCCTTCCTTGTGAGAGAAGGAGCCGGACGTTTGCCTTTTCGGCAAGAGGCTCTGCCGCGGCTGAGCGCCATGAGACGTTGCGTCTCTGGGAAAGCACAGATCCCCAGTGCTGTTGTGCCTGTAGATAGGGCGCCAAGGCACCGTGAAGAGCAGCAAGAGCTTTCAGGGCTGGGCCCTTCCTTGTGGGAGAAGAGCCAGACGTTTGCCTTCTCGGCAAGACGCTCTGCCGAGGCCGAGCGCCATGAGATGTTGCGTCTCTGGGAAAGCACAGATCCCCAGTGCTGTTGTGCCTGTAGATAGGGCGCCAAGGCACCGTGAAGAGCAGCAACAGCTTTCAGGGCTGGGCTCTTCCTTGTGGGAGAAGGAGCCGGACGTTTGCCTTTTCGGCAAGAGGCTCTGCCGCGGCCGAGCGCCATGAGATGTTGCGTCTCTGGGAAAGCACAGATCCCCAGTGCTGTTGTGCCTGTAGATAGGGTGCCAATGGTAGGTGAAGATCAGTAAGAGCTTTCAGGGCTGGGCCCTTCCTTGTGGGAGAAGGAGCCGGACGTTTGCCTTCTCGGCAAGACGCTCTGCCGAGGCCGAGCGCCATGAGATGTTGCGTCTCTGGGAAAGCACAGATCCCCAGTGCTGTTGTGCCTGTAGATAGGGCGCCAAGGCACCGTGAAGAGCAGAAACAGGTTTCAGGGCTGGGCTCTTCCTTGTGGGAGAAGGAGCCGGACGTTTGCCTTTTCGGCAAGAGGCTCTGCCGCGGCCGAGCGCGATGAGATGTTGCGTCTCTGGGAAAGCACAGATCCCCAGGGCTGTTGTGCCTGTAGATAGGGTGCCAAGGCACCGTGAAGAGCATCAACAGCTTTCAAAGCTGGGCCCTTCCTTGTGGGAGAAGGAGCCGGACGTTTGCCTTTTCGGCATGAGGCTCTGCCGCGGCCAAGCGCCATGAGATGTTGCGTCTCTGGGAAAGCACAGATCCCCAGTGCTGTTGTGCCTGTAGATAGGGTGCCAAGGCACCGTGAAGAGCAGCAAGAGCTTTCAGGGCTGGGCCCTTCCTTGTGGGAGAAGAGCCAGACGTTTGCCTTCTCGGCAAGACACTCTGCTGCGGCCGAGCGCCATGAGATGTTGCGTCTCTGGGAAAGCACAGATCCCCACTGCTGTTGTGCCTGTAGATAGGGTGCCAAGGCACCGTGAAGAGCAGCAACAGCTTTCAGGGCTGGGCTCTTCCTTGTGGGAGAAGGAGCCGGACGTTTGCCTTTTCGGCAAGAGGCTCTGCCGCGACCGAGCGCCATGAGATGTTGCGTCTCTGGGTTAGAACAGATCCCCACTGCTGTTGTGCCTGTAGATAGGGCGCAAAGGCACCGTGAAGAGCAGCAAGAGCTTTCAGGGCTGGGCCCTTCCTTGTGGGAGAAGGAGCCGGACGTTTGCCTTTTCGGCAAGAGGCTCTGCCGCGGCCGAGCGCCATGAGATGTTGCGTCTCTGGGAAAGCACAGATCCCCTGTGCTGTTGTGCCTGTAGATAGGGTGCCAATGGTAGGTGAAGAGCAGCAAGAGCTTTCAGGGCTGGGCCCTTCCTTGTGGGAGAAGGAGCCGGACGTTTGCCTTCTCGGCAAGACGCTCTGCCGAGGCCGAGCGCCATGAGATGTTGCGTCTCTGGGAAAGCACAGATCCCCAGTGCTGTTGTGCCTGTAGATAGGGCGCCAAGGCACCGTGAAGAGCAGAAACAGGTTTCAGGGCTGGGCTCTTCCTTGTGGGAGAAGGAGCCGGACGTTTGCCTTTTCGGCAAGAGGCTCTGCCGCGGCCGAGCGCCATGAGATGTTGCGTCTCTGGGAAACCACAGATCCCCAGGGCTGTTGTGCCTGTAGATAGGGCGCCAAGGCACCGTGAAGAGCAGCAACAGCTTTCAGGGCTGGGCCCTTCCTTGTGGGAGAAGGAGCCGGACGTTTGCCTTTTCGGCAAGAGGCTCTGCCGCGGCCGAGCGCCATGAGATGTTGTGTCTCTGGGAAAGCACAGATCCCCAGTGCTGTTGTGCCTGTAGATAGGGCGCCAAGGCACCGTGAAGAGCAGCAACAGCTTTCAGGGCTGGGCCCTTCCTTGTGGGAGAAGGAGCCGGACATTTGCATTTTCGGCAAGAGTCTCTGCCGCGACCGAGCGCAATGACATCCTGCGTCTGTGGCAGAGAACAGATCCCCAGTGCTGTTGTGCCTGTAGATAGGGCGCCAAGGCACCGTGAAGAGCAGCAACAGCTTTCAGGGCTGGGCTCTTCCTTGTGGGAGAAGAGCCGGACGTTTGCCTTTTCGGCATGAGGCTCTGCCGCGACCGAGCGCCATGAGATGTTGCGTCTCTGGGAAAGCACAGATCCCCAGTGCTTTTGTGCCTGTAGATAGGGTTCCAAGGCACCGTGAAGAGCAGCAACAGCTTTCAAAGCTGGGCCCTTCCTTGTGGGAGAAGGAGCCGGACGTTTGCCTTTTCGGCAAGAGGCTCTGCCGCGGCCGAGCGCCATGAGATGTTGCGTCTCTGGGAAAGCACAGATCCCCAGTGCTGTTGTGCCTGTAGATAGGGTTCCAAGGGTAGGTGAAGAGCAGCAAGAGCTTTCAGGGCTGGGCCCTTCCTTGTGAGAGAAGGAGCCGGACGTTTGCCTTTTCGGCAAGAGGCTCTGCCGCGGCCGACTGCCATGAGATGTTGTGTCTCTGGGAAAGCACAGATCCCCAGTGCTGTTGTGCCTGTAGATAGGGTGCCAAGGGTAGGTGAAGAGCAGCAAGAGCTTTCAGGGCTGGGCCCTTCCTTGTGAGAGAAGGAGCCGGACGTTTGCCTTCTAGGCAAGACGCTCTGCCGCGGCTGAGCGCCATGAGATGTTGCGTCTCTGGGAAAGCACAGATCCCCACTGCTGTTGTGCCTGTAGATAGGGCGCCAAGGCACCGTGAAGAGCAGCAAGAGCTTTCAGGGCTGGGCCCTTCCTTGTGGGAGAAGAGCCAGACGTTTGCCTTCTCGGCAAGACACTCTGCTGCGGCCGAGCGCCATGAGATGTTGCGTCTCTGGGAAAGCACAGATCCCCACTGCTGTTGTGCCTGTAGATAGGGTGCCAAGGCACCGTGAAGAGCAGCAACAGCTTTCAGGGCTGGGCTCTTCCTTGTGGGAGAAGGAGCTGGACGTTTGCCTTTTCGGCAAGAGGCTGTGCCGCGACCGAGGGCCATGAGATGTTGCGTCTCTGGGTTAGAACAGATCCCCACTGCTGTTGTGCCTGTAGATAGGGCGCAAAGGCACCGTGAAGAGCAGCAAGAGCTTTCAGGGCTGGGCCCTTCCTTGTGGCAGAAGGAGCCGAACGTTTGCCTTTTCGGCAAGAGGCTCTGCCGCGGACGAGCGCCATGAGATGTTGCGTCTCTGGGAAAGCACAGATCCCCTGTGCTGTTGTGCCTGTAGATAGGGTGCCAATGGTAGGTGAAGATCAGTAAGAGCTTTCAGGGCTGGGCCCTTCCTTGTGGGAGAAGGAGCCGGACGTTTGCCTTCTCGGCAAGACGCTCTGCCGAGGCCGAGCGCCATGAGATGTTGCGTCTCTGGGAAAGCACAGATCCCCACTGCTGTTGTGCCTGTAGATAGGGTGCCAAGGCACCGTGAAGAGCAGCAACAGCTTTCAGGGCTGGGCTCTTCCTTGTGGGAGAAGGAGCCGGACGTTTGCCTTTTCGGCAAGAGGCTGTGCCGCGGCCGAGCGCCATGAGATGTTGCGTCTCTGGCAGAGAACAGATCCCCAGTGCTGTTGTGCCTGTAGATAGGGCGCCAAGGCACCGTGAAGAGCAGCAAGAGCTTTCAGGGCTGGGCCCTTCCTTGTGGGAGAAGGAGCCGGACGTTTGCCTTTTCGGCAAGAGGTTGTGCCGCGGCCGAGCGCCATGAGATGTTGCGTCTCTGGGAAAGCACAGATCCCCAGTGCTGTTGTGCCTGTAGATAGGGCGCCAAGGCACCGTGAAGAGCAGCAAGAGCTTTCAGGGCTGGGCCCTTCCTTGTGAGAGAAGGAGCCGGACGTTTGCCTTTTCGGCAAGAGGCTCTGCCGCGGCTGAGCGCCATGAGACGTTGCGTCTCTGGGAAAGCACAGATCCCCAGTGCTGTTGTGCCTGTAGATAGGGCGCCAAGGCACCGTGAAGAGCAGCAAGAGCTTTCAGGGCTGGGCCCTTCCTTGTGGGAGAAGAGCCAGACGTTTGCCTTCTCGGCAAGACGCTCTGCCGAGGCCGAGCGCCATGAGATGTTGCGTCTCTGGGAAAGCACAGATCCCCAGTGCTGTTGTGCCTGTAGATAGGGCGCCAAGGCACCGTGAAGAGCAGCAACAGCTTTCAGGGCTGGGCTCTTCCTTGTGGGAGAAGGAGCCGGACGTTTGCCTTTTCGGCAAGAGGCTCTGCCGCGGCCGAGCGCCATGAGATGTTGCGTCTCTGGGAAAGCACAGATCCCCAGTGCTGTTGTGCCTGTAGATAGGGTTCCAAGGGTAGGTGAAGAGCAGCAAGAGCTTTCAGGGCTGGGCCCTTCCTTGTGAGAGAAGGAGCCGGACGTTTGCCTTTTCGGCAAGAGGCTCTGCCGTGGCTGAGCGCCATGAGACGTTGCGTCTCTGGGAAAGCACAGATCCCCAGTGCTGTTGTGCCTGTAGATAGGGCGCCAAGGCACCGTGAAGAGCAGCAAGAGCTTTCAGGGCTGGGCCCTTCCTTGTGGGAGAAGAGCCAGACGTTTGCCTTCTCGGCAAGACGCTCTGCCAAGGCCGAGCGCCATGAGATGTTGCGTCTCTGGGAAAGCACAGATCCCCACTGCTGTTGTGCCTGTAGATAGGGCGCCAAGGCACCGTGAAGAGCAGCAACAGCTTTCAGGGCTGGGCTCGTCCTTGTGGGAGAAGGAGCCGGACGTTTGCCTTTTCGGCAAGAGGCTCTGCCGCGGCCCAGCGCCATGAGATGTTGTGTCTCTGGGAAAGCACAGATCCCCACTGCTGTTGTGCCTGTAGATAGGGCGCCAAGGCACCGTGAAGAGCAGCAACAGCTTTCAGGGCTGGGCCCTTCCTTGTGGGAGAAGGAGCCGGACATTTGCATTTTCGGCAAGAGTCTCTGCCGCGACCGAGCGCAATGACATCCTGCGTCTCTGGCAGAGAACAGATCCCCAGTGCTGTTGTGCCTGTAGATAGGGCGCCAAGGCACCGTGAAGAGCATCAACAGCTTTCAAAGCTGGGCCCTTCCTTGTGGGAGAAGGAGCCGGACGTTTGCCTTTTCGGCATGAGGCTGTGCCGCGGCCGAGCGCCATGAGATGTTGCGTATCTGGGAAAGCACAGATCCCCACTGCTGTTGTGCCTGTAGATAGGGTGCCAAGGCACCGTGAAGAGCAGCAACAGCTTTCAAAGCTGGGCTCTTCCTTGTGGGAGAAGGAGCCGGACGTTTGCCTTTTCGGCAAGAGGCTCTGCCGCGGCCGAGCGCCATGAGATGTTGCGTCTCTGGGTTAGAACAGATCCCCACTGCTGTTGTGCCTGTAGATATGGCGCAAAGGCACCATGAAGAGCAGCAAGAGCTTTCAGGGCTGGGCCCTTCCTTGTGGCAGAAGGAGCCGGACGTTTGCCTTTTCGGCAAGAGGCTCTGCCGCGGCCGAGCGCCATGAGATGTTGCGTCTCTGGGAAAGCACAGATCCCCAGTGCTGTTGTGCCTGTAGATAGGGTTCCAAGGCACCGTGAAGAGCAGCAACAGCTTTCAAAGCTGGGCCCTTCCTTGTGGGAGAAGGAGCCGGACGTTTGCCTTTTCGGCAAGAGGCTCTGCCGCGGCCGAGCGCCATGAGATGTTGCGTCTCTGGGAAAGCACAGATCCCCAGTGCTGTTGTGCCTGTAGATAGGGTTCCAAGGGTAGGTGAAGAGCAGCAAGAGCTTTCAGGGCTGGGCCCTTCCTTGTGAGAGAAGGAGCCGGACGTTTGCCTTTTCGGCAAGAGGCTCTGCCGCGGCCGACTGCCATGAGATGTTGTGTCTCTGGGAAAGCACAGATCCCCACTGCTGTTGTGCCTGTAGATAGGGTGCCAAGGCACCGTGAAGAGCAGCAAGAGCTTTCAGGGCTGGGCCCTTCCTTGTGGGAGAAGAGGCAGACGTTTGCCTTCTCGGCAAGACACTCTGCTGCGGCCGAGCGCCATGAGATGTTGCGTCTCTGGGAAAGCACAGATCCCCACTGCTGTTGTGCCTGTAGATAGGGTGCCAAGGCACCGTGAAGAGCAGCAACAGCTTTCAGGGCTGGGCTCTTCCTTGTGGGAGAAGGAGCCGGACGTTTGACATTTCGGCAAGAGGCACTGCCGCGACCGAGCGCCATGAGATGTTGCGTCTCTGGGTTAGAACAGATCCCCACTGCTGTTGTGCCTGTAGATAGGGCGCAAAGGCACCGTGAAGAGCAGCAAGAGCTTTCAGGGCTGGGCCCTTCCTTGTGGGAGAAGAGCCAGACTTTTGCCTTCTCGGCAAGACGCTCTGCCGAGGCCGAGCGCCATGAGATGTTGCGTCTCTGGGAAAGCACAGATCCCCAGTGCTGTTGTGCCTGTAGATAGGGCGCCAAGGCACCGTGAAGAGCAGCAAGAGCTTTCAGGGCTGGGCTCGTCCTTGTGGGAGAAGGAGCCGGACGTTTGCCTTTTCGGCAAGAGGCTCTGCCGCGGCCGAGCGCCATGAGATGTTGCGTCTCTGGGAAAGCACAGATCCCCACTGCTGTTGTGCCTGTAGATAGGGCGCCAAGGCACTGTGAAGAGCAGCAACAGCTTTCAGGGCTGGGCCCTTCCTTGTGGGAGAAGGAGCCGGACATTTGCATTTTCGGCAAGAGTATCTGCCGCGACCGAGCGCAATGACATCCTGAGTCTCTGGCAGAGTACAGATCCCCAGTGCTGTTGTGCCTGTAGATAGGGCGCCAAGGCACCGTGAAGAGCATCAACAGCTTTCAAAGCTGGGCCCTTCCTTGTGGGAGAAGGAGCCGGACGTTTGCCTTTTCGGCAAGAGGCTCTGCCGCGGCCGAGCGCCATGAGATGTTGCGTCTCTGGGAAAGCACAGATCCCCAGTGCTGTTGTGCCTGTAGATAGGGTTCCAAGGGTAGGTGAAGAGCAGCAAGAGCTTTCAGGGCTGAGCCCTTCCTTGTGAGAGAAGGAGCCGGATGTTTGCCTTTTCGGCAAGAGGCTCTGCCGCGGCCGACTGCCATGAGATGTTGTGTCTCTGGGAAAGCACAGATCCCCAGTGCTGTTGTGCCTGTAGATAGGGCGCCAAGGCACCGTGAAGAGCAGCAACAGCTTTCAGGGCTGGGCCCTTCCTTGTGGGAGAAGCAGCCGGACGTTTGCCTTCTCGGCAAGAGGCTCTGCCGCGACCGAGCGCCATGAGATGTTGCGTCTCTGGGAAAGCACAGATCCCCACTGCTGTTGTGCCTGTAGATAGGGCGCCAAGGCACCGTGAAGAGCAGCAACAGCTTTCAGGGCTGGGCTCTTCCTTGTGGGAGAAGGAGCCGGACGTTTGCCTTTTCGGCAAGAGGCTCTGCCGCGGCCGAGCACCATGAGATGTTGCGTCTCTGGGAAAGCACAGATCCCCAGTGCTGTTGTGCCTGTAGATAGGGCGCCAAGTCACCGTGAAGAGCAGCAAGAGCTTTCAGGGCTGGGCCCTTCCTTGTGGGAGAAGGAGCCGGACGTTTGCCTTCTCGGCAAGACGCTCTGCCGCGGCCGAGCGCCATGAGATGTTGCGTCTCTGGGAAAGCACAGATCCCCAGTGCTGTTGTGCCTGTAGATAGGGCACCAAGGCACCGTGAAGAGCAGCAAGAGCTTTCAGGGCTGGGCCCTTCCTTGTGGGAGAAGGAGCCGGACGTTTGCCTTCTCGGCGAGACGCTCTGCCGCGGCCGAGCGCCATGACATCTTGCGCCTCTGGGAAAGCACAGATCCCCAGTGCTGTTGTGCCTGTAGATAGGGCGCCAAGGCACCGTGAAGAGCAGCAACAGCTTTCAGGGCTGGGCCCTTCCTTGTGGCAGAAGGAGCCGGACCTTTGCCTTTTCGGCAAGACGCTCTGCCGCGGCCGAGCGACATGAGATGTTGCGTCTCTGGGAAAGCACAGATCCCCACTGCTGTTGTGCCTGTAGATAGGGTGCCAAGGCACCGTGAAGAGCAGAAACAGGTTTCAGGGCTGGGCTCTTCCTTGTGGGAGAAGGAGCCGGACGTTTGCCTTTTCGGCAAGAGGCTCTGCCGCGGCCGAGCGCCATGAGATGTTGCGTCTCTGGGAAAGCACAGATCCCCACTGCTGTTGTGCCTGTAGAAAGGGTGCCAAGGCACCGTGAAGAGCAGCAAGAGCTTTCAGAGCTGGGCCCTTCCTTGTGGGAGAAGGAGCCGGACGTTTGCCTTCTCGGTGAGACGCTCTGCCGCGGCCGAGCGCCATGAGATGTTGTGTCTCTGGGAAAGCACAGATCCCCACTGCTGTTGTGCCTGTAGATAGGGCGCCAAGGCACCGTGAAGAGCAGCAAGTGCTTTCAGGGCTGGGCCCTTCCTTGTGGGAGAAGGAGCCGGACGTTTGCCTTTTCGGCAAGAGGCTCTGCCGCAGCCGAGCGCCATGAGACGTTGCGTCTCTGGGAAAGCACAGATCCCCAGTGCTGTTGTGCCTGTAGATAGGGCGCCAAGGCACCGTGATGAGCAGCAACAGCTTTCAGGGCTGGGACCTTCCTTGTGGGAGAAGGAGCCGGACGTTTGCCTTTTCGGCAAGAGGCTCTGCCGCGGCCGAGCGCCATGACATCCTGCGTCTCTGGGAAAGCACAGATCCCCACTGCTGTTGTGCCTGTAGATAGGGTGCCAAGGCACCGTGAAGAGCAGCAAGAGCTTTCAGGGCTGGGCCCTTCCTTGTGGGAGAAGGAGCCGGACATTTGCCTTTTCGGCAAGAGTCTCTGCCGCGACCGAGCGCCATAACATCCTGCGTCTCTGGCATAGAACAGATCCCCAGTGCTGTTGTGCCTGTAGATAGGGCGCCAAGTCACCGTGAAGAGCAGCAAGAGCTTTCAGGGCTGGGACCTTCCTTGTGGGAGAAGGAGCCGGACGTTTGCCTTCTCGGCAAGACGCTCTGCCGCGGCTGAGCGCCATGAGATGTTGCGTCTCTGGGAAAGCACAGATCCCCAGTGCTGTTGTGCCTGTACATATGGCGCCAAGGCACCGTGAAGAGCAGCAACAGCTTTCAGGGCTGGGCCCTTCCTTGTGGGAGAAGGAGCCGGACGTTTGCCTTTTCGGCAAGAGGCTCTGCCGAGGCCGAGCACCATGAGCTGTTGCGTCTCTGGGAAAGCACAGATCCCCAGTGCTGTTGTGCCTGTAGATAGGGCGCCAAGGCACCTTGAAGAGCAGCAAGAGCTTTCAGGGCTGGGCCCTTCCTTGTGGGAGAAGGAGCCGGACGTTTGCCTTTTCGGCAAGAGGCTCTGCCGCGGCCGAGCGCCATGAGATGTTGCGTCTCTGGGAAAGCACAGATCCCCAGTGCTGTTGTGCCTGTAGATAGGGTTCCAAGGGTAGGTGAAGAGCAGCAAGAGCTTTCAGGGCTGAGCCCTTCCTTGTGAGAGAAGGAGCCGGATGTTTGCCTTTTCGGCAAGAGGCTCTGCCGCGGCCGACTGCCATGAGATGTTGTGTCTCTGGGAAAGCACAGATCCCCAGTGCTGTTGTGCCTGTAGATAGGGCGCCAAGGCACCGTGAAGAGCAGCAACAGCTTTCAGGGCTGGGCCCTTCCTTGTGGGAGAAGCAGCCGGACGTTTGCCTTCTCGGCAAGAGGCTCTGCCGCGACCGAGCGCCATGAGATGTTGCGTCTCTGGGAAAGCACAGATCCCCACTGCTGTTGTGCCTGTAGATAGGGCGCCAAGGCACCGTGAAGAGCAGCAACAGCTTTCAGGGCTGGGCTCTTCCTTGTGGGAGAAGGAGCCGGACGTTTGCCTTTTCGGCAAGAGGCTCTGCCGCGGCCGAGCACCATGAGATGTTGCGTCTCTGGGAAAGCACAGATCCCCAGTGCTGTTGTGCCTGTAGATAGGGCGCCAAGTCACCGTGAAGAGCAGCAAGAGCTTTCAGGGCTGGGCCCTTCCTTGTGGGAGAAGGAGCCGGACGTTTGCCTTCTCGGCAAGACGCTCTGCCGCGGCCGAGCGCCATGAGATGTTGCGTCTCTGGGAAAGCACAGATCCCCAGTGCTGTTGTGCCTGTAGATAGGGCACCAAGGCACCGTGAAGAGCAGCAAGAGCTTTCAGGGCTGGGCCCTTCCTTGTGGGAGAAGGAGCCGGACGTTTGCCTTCTCGGCGAGACGCTCTGCCGCGGCCGAGCGCCATGACATCTTGCGCCTCTGGGAAAGCACAGATCCCCAGTGCTGTTGTGCCTGTAGATAGGGCGCCAAGGCACCGTGAAGAGCAGCAACAGCTTTCAGGGCTGGGCCCTTCCTTGTGGCAGAAGGAGCCGGACCTTTGCCTTTTCGGCAAGAGGCTCTGCCGCGGCCGAGCGCCATGAGATGTTGCGTCTCTGGGAAAGCACAGATCCCCACTGCTGTTGTGCCTGTAGATAGGGTTCCAAGGGTAGGTGAAGAGCAGCAAGAGCTTTCAGGGCTGGGCCCTTCCTTGTGAGAGAAGGAGCCGGACGTTTGCCTTTTCGGCAAGAGGCTCTGCCGCGGCCGACTGCCATGAGATGTTGTGTCTCTGGGAAAGCACAGATCCCCACTGCTGTTGTGCCTGTAGATAGGGCGCCAAGGCACCGTGAAGAGCAGCAACAGCTTTCAGGGCTAGGCCTTTCCTTGTGGGAGAAGGAGCCGGACGTTTGCCTTCTAGGCAAGACGCTCTGCCGCGGCTGAGCGCCATGAGATGTTGCGTCTCTGGGAAAGCACAGATCCCCAGTGCTGTTGTGCCTGTAGATAGGGCGCCAAGGCACCGTGAAGAGCAGCAAGAGCTTTCAGGGCTGGGCCCTTCCTTGTGGGAGAAGAGGCAGACGTTTGCCTTCTCGGCAAGACACTCTGCTGCGGCCGAGCGCCATGAGATGTTGCGTCTCTGGGAAAGCACAGATCCCCACTGCTGTTGTGCCTGTAGATAGGGTGCCAAGGCACCGTGAAGAGCAGCAACAGCTTTCAGGGCTGGGCTCTTCCTTGTGGGAGAAGGAGCCGGACGTTTGACATTTCGGCAAGAGGCACTGCCGCGACCGAGCGCCATGAGATGTTGCGTCTCTGGGTTAGAACAGATCCCCACTGCTGTTGTGCCTGTAGATAGGGCGCAAAGGCACCGTGAAGAGCAGCAAGAGCTTTCAGGGCTGGGCCCTTCCTTGTGGGAGAAGAGCCAGACTTTTGCCTTCTCAGCAAGACGCTCTGCCGAGGCCGAGCGCCATGAGATGTTGCGTCTCTGGGAAAGCACAGATCCCCAGTGCTGTTGTGCCTGTAGATAGGGCGCCAAGGCACCGTGAAGAGCAGCAACAGCTTTCAGGGCTGGGCTCGTCCTTGTGGGAGAAGGAGCCGGACGTTTGCCTTTTCGGCAAGAGGCTCTGCCGCGGCCGAGCGCCATGAGATGTTGCGTCTCTGGGAAAGCACAGATCCCCACTGCTGTTGTGCCTGTAGATAGGGCGCCAAGGCACTGTGAAGAGCAGCAACAGCTTTCAGGGCTGGGCCCTTCCTTGTGGGAGAAGGAGCCGGACATTTGCATTTTCGGCAAGAGTATCTGCCGCGACCGAGCGCAATGACATCCTGAGTCTCTGGCAGAGTACAGATCCCCAGTGCTGTTGTGCCTGTAGATAGGGCGCCAAGGCACCGTGAAGAGCATCAACAGCTTTCAAAGCTGGGCCCTTCCTTGTGGGAGAAGGAGCCGGACGTTTGCCTTTTCGGCAAGAGGCTCTGCCGCGGCCGAGCGCCATGAGATGTTGCGTCTCTGGGAAAGCACAGATCCCCAGTGCTGTTGTGCCTGTAGATAGGGTTCCAAGGGTAGGTGAAGAGCAGCAAGAGCTTTCAGGGCTGAGCCCTTCCTTGTGAGAGAAGGAGCCGGATGTTTGCCTTTTCGGCAAGAGGCTCTGCCGCGGCCGACTGCCATGAGATGTTGTGTCTCTGGGAAAGCACAGATCCCCAGTGCTGTTGTGCCTGTAGATAGGGCGCCAAGGCACCGTGAAGAGCAGCAACAGCTTTCAGGGCTGGGCCCTTCCTTGTGGGAGAAGCAGCCGGACGTTTGCCTTCTCGGCAAGAGGCTCTGCCGCGACCGAGCGCCATGAGATGTTGCGTCTCTGGGAAAGCACAGATCCCCACTGCTGTTGTGCCTGTAGATAGGGCGCCAAGGCACCGTGAAGAGCAGCAACAGCTTTCAGGGCTGGGCTCTTCCTTGTGGGAGAAGGAGCCGGACGTTTGCCTTTTCGGCAAGAGGCTCTGCCGCGGCCGAGCACCATGAGATGTTGCGTCTCTGGGAAAGCACAGATCCCCAGTGCTGTTGTGCCTGTAGATAGGGCGCCAAGTCACCGTGAAGAGCAGCAAGAGCTTTCAGGGCTGGGCCCTTCCTTGTGGGAGAAGGAGCCGGACGTTTGCCTTCTCGGCAAGACGCTCTGCCGCGGCCGAGCGCCATGAGATGTTGCGTCTCTGGGAAAGCACAGATCCCCAGTGCTGTTGTGCCTGTAGATAGGGCACCAAGGCACCGTGAAGAGCAGCAAGAGCTTTCAGGGCTGGGCCCTTCCTTGTGGGAGAAGCAGCCGGACGTTTGCCTTCTCGGCGAGACGCTCTGCCGCGGCCGAGCGCCATGACATCTTGCGCCTCTGGGAAAGCACAGATCCCCAGTGCTGTTGTGCCTGTAGATAGGGCGCCAAGGCACCGTGAAGAGCAGCAACAGCTTTCAAACCTGGGACCTTCCTTGTGGCAGAAGGAGCCGGACCTTTGCCTTTTCGGCAAGACGCTCTGCCGCGGCCGAGCGACATGAGATGTTGCGTCTCTGGGAAAGCACAGATCCCCACTGCTGTTGTGCCTGTAGATAGGGTGCCAAGGCACCGTGAAGAGCAGAAACAGGTTTCAGGGCTGGGCTCTTCCTTGTGGGAGAAGGAGCCGGACGTTTGCCTTTTCGGCAAGAGGCTCTGCCGCGGCCGAGCGCCATGAGATGTTGCGTCTCTGGGAAAGCACAGATCCCCACTGCTGTTGTGCCTGTAGAAAGGGTGCCAAGGCACCGTGAAGAGCAGCAAGAGCTTTCAGAGCTGGGCCCTTCCTTGTGGGAGAAGGAGCCGGACGTTTGCCTTCTCGGTGAGACGCTCTGCCGCGGCCGAGCGCCATGAGATGTTGTGTCTCTGGGAAAGCACAGATCCCCACTGCTGTTGTGCCTGTAGATAGGGCGCCAAGGCACCGTGAAGAGCAGCAAGTGCTTTCAGGGCTGGGCCCTTCCTTGTGGGAGAAGGAGCCGGACGTTTGCCTTTTCGGCAAGAGGCTCTGCCGCAGCCGAGCGCCATGAGACGTTGCGTCTCTGGGAAAGCACAGATCCCCAGTGCTGTTGTGCCTGTAGATAGGGCGCCAAGGCACCGTGATGAGCAGCAACAGCTTTCAGGGCTGGGACCTTCCTTGTGGGAGAAGGAGCCGGACGTTTGCCTTTTCGGCAAGAGGCTCTGCCGCGGCCGAGCGCCATGACATCCTGCGTCTCTGGGAAAGCACAGATCCCCACTGCTGTTGTGCCTGTAGATAGGGTGCCAAGGCACCGTGAAGAGCAGCAAGAGCTTTCAGGGCTGGGCCCTTCCTTGTGGGAGAAGGAGCCGGACATTTGCCTTTTCGGCAAGAGTCTCTGCCGCGACCGAGCGCCATAACATCCTGCGTCTCTGGCATAGAACAGATCCCCAGTGCTGTTGTGCCTGTAGATAGGGCGCCAAGTCACCGTGAAGAGCAGCAAGAGCTTTCAGGGCTGGGACCTTCCTTGTGGGAGAAGGAGCCGGACGTTTGCCTTCTCGGCAAGACGCTCTGCCGCGGCTGAGCGCCATGAGATGTTGCGTCTCTGGGAAAGCACAGATCCCCAGTGCTGTTGTGCCTGTACATATGGCGCCAAGGCACCGTGAAGAGCAGCAACAGCTTTCAGGGCTGGGCCCTTCCTTGTGGGAGAAGGAGCCGGACGTTTGCCTTTTCGGCAAGAGGCTCTGCCGAGGCCGAGCACCATGAGCTGTTGCGTCTCTGGGAAAGCACAGATCCCCAGTGCTGTTGTGCCTGTAGATAGGGCGCCAAGGCACCTTGAAGAGCAGCAAGAGCTTTCAGGGCTGGGCCCTTCCTTGTGGGAGAAGGAGCCGGACGTTTGCCTTTTCGGCAAGAGGCTCTGCCGCGGCCGAGCGCCATGAGATGTTGCGTCTCTGGGAAAGCACAGATCCCCAGTGCTGTTGTGCCTGTAGATAGGGTTCCAAGGGTAGGTGAAGAGCAGCAAGAGCTTTCAGGGCTGAGCCCTTCCTTGTGAGAGAAGGAGCCGGATGTTTGCCTTTTCGGCAAGAGGCTCTGCCGCGGCCGACTGCCATGAGATGTTGTGTCTCTGGGAAAGCACAGATCCCCAGTGCTGTTGTGCCTGTAGATAGGGCGCCAAGGCACCGTGAAGAGCAGCAACAGCTTTCAGGGCTGGGCCCTTCCTTGTGGGAGAAGCAGCCGGACGTTTGCCTTCTCGGCAAGAGGCTCTGCCGCGACCGAGCGCCATGAGATGTTGCGTCTCTGGGAAAGCACAGATCCCCACTGCTGTTGTGCCTGTAGATAGGGCGCCAAGGCACCGTGAAGAGCAGCAACAGCTTTCAGGGCTGGGCTCTTCCTTGTGGGAGAAGGAGCCGGACGTTTGCCTTTTCGGCAAGAGGCTCTGCCGCGGCCGAGCACCATGAGATGTTGCGTCTCTGGGAAAGCACAGATCCCCAGTGCTGTTGTGCCTGTAGATAGGGCGCCAAGTCACCGTGAAGAGCAGCAAGAGCTTTCAGGGCTGGGCCCTTCCTTGTGGGAGAAGGAGCCGGACGTTTGCCTTCTCGGCAAGACGCTCTGCCGCGGCCGAGCGCCATGAGATGTTGCGTCTCTGGGAAAGCACAGATCCCCAGTGCTGTTGTGCCTGTAGATAGGGCACCAAGGCACCGTGAAGAGCAGCAAGAGCTTTCAGGGCTGGGCCCTTCCTTGTGGGAGAAGGAGCCGGACGTTTGCCTTCTCGGCGAGACGCTCTGCCGCGGCCGAGCGCCATGACATCTTGCGCCTCTGGGAAAGCACAGATCCCCAGTGCTGTTGTGCCTGTAGATAGGGCGCCAAGGCACCGTGAAGAGCAGCAACAGCTTTCAGGGCTGGGCCCTTCCTTGTGGCAGAAGGAGCCGGACCTTTGCCTTTTCGGCAAGACGCTCTGCCACGGCCGAGCGACATGAGATGTTGCGTCTCTGGGAAAGCACAGATCCCCACTGCTGTTGTGCCTGTAGATAGGGTGCCAAGGCACCGTGAAGAGCAGAAACAGGTTTCAGGGCTGGGCTCTTCCTTGTGGGAGAAGGAGCCGGACGTTTGCCTTTTCGGCAAGAGGCTCTGCCGCGGCCGAGCGCCATGAGATGTTGCGTCTCTGGGAAAGCACAGATCCCCACTGCTGTTGTGCCTGTAGAAAGGGTGCCAAGGCACCGTGAAGAGCAGCAAGAGCTTTCAGAGCTGGGCCCTTCCTTGTGGGAGAAGGAGCCGGACGTTTGCCTTCTCGGTGAGACGCTCTGCCGCGGCCGAGCGCCATGAGATGTTGTGTCTCTGGGAAAGCACAGATCCCCAGTGCTGTTGTGCCTGTAGATAGGGCGCCAAGTCACCGTGAAGAGCAGCAAGTGCTTTCAGGGCTGGGCCCTTCCTTGTGGGAGAAGGAGCCGGACGTTTGCCTTTTCGGCAAGAGGCTCTGCCGCAGCCGAGCGCCATGAGACGTTGCGTCTCTGGGAAAGCACAGATCCCCAGTGCTGTTGTGCCTGTAGATAGGGCGCCAAGGCACCGTGATGAGCAGCAACAGCTTTCAGGGCTGGGACCTTCCTTGTGGGAGAAGGAGCCGGACGTTTGCCTTTTCGGCAAGAGGCTCTGCCGCGGCCGAGCGCCATGACATCCTGCGTCTCTGGGAAAGCACAGATCCCCACTGCTGTTGTGCCTGTAGATAGGGTGCCAAGGCACCGTGAAGAGCAGCAAGAGCTTTCAGGGCTGGGCCCTTCCTTGTGGGAGAAGGAGCCGGACATTTACCTTTTCGGCAAGAGTCTCTGCCGCGACCGAGCGCCATAACATCCTGCGTCTCTGGCATAGAACAGATCCCCAGTGCTGTTGTGCCTGTAGATAGGGCGCCAAGTCACCGTGAAGAGCAGCAAGAGCTTTCAGGGCTGGGACCTTCCTTGTGGGAGAAGGAGCCGGACGTTTGCCTTCTCGGCAAGACGCTCTGCCGCGGCTGAGCGCCATGAGATGTTGCGTCTCTGGGAAAGCACAGATCCCCAGTGCTGTTGTGCCTGTACATATGGCGCCAAGGCACCGTGAAGAGCAGCAACAGCTTTCAGGGCTGGGCCCTTCCTTGTGGGAGAAGGAGCCGGACGTTTGCCTTTTCGGCAAGAGGCTCTGCCGAGGCCGAGCACCATGAGCTGTTGCGTCTCTGGGAAAGCACAGATCCCCAGTGCTGTTGTGCCTGTAGATAGGGCGCCAAGGCACCTTGAAGAGCAGCAAGAGCTTTCAGGGCTGGGCCCTTCCTTGTGGGAGAAGGAGCCGGACGTTTGCCTTCTCGGCAAGACGCTCTGCCGAGGCCGAGCGCCATGAGATGTTGCGTCTCTGGGAAAGCACAGATCCCCACTGCTGTTGTGCCTGTAGATAGGGCGCCAAGGCACCGTGAAGAGCAGCAAGAGCTTTCAGGGCTGGGCCCTTCCTTGTGGGAGAAGGAGCCGGACGTTTGCGTTCTCGGCAAGACGCTCTGCCGCGGCCGAGCGCCATGAGATGTTGCGTCTCTGGGAAAGCACAGATCCCCAGTGCTGTTGTGCCTGTAGATAGGGTTCCAAGGGTAGGTGAAGAGCAGCAAGAGCTTTCAGGGCTGGGCCCTTCCTTGTGAGAGAAGGAGCCGGACGTTTGCCTTTTCGGCAAGAGGCTCTGCCACGGCTGAGCGCCATGAGACGTTGCGTCTCTGGGAAAGCACAGATCCCCACTGCTGTTGTGCCTGTAGATAGGGCGCCAAGGCACCGTGAAGAGCAGCAAGAGCTTTCAGGGCTGGGCCCTTCCTTGTGGGAGAAGAGCCAGACGTTTGCCTTCTCGGCAAGACGCTCTGCCAAGGCCGAGCGCCATGAGATGTTGCGTCTCTGGGAAAGCACAGATCCCCAGTGCTGTTGTGCCTGTAGATAGGGCGCCAAGGCACCGTGAAGAGCAGCAACAGCTTTCAGGGCTGGGCTCGTCCTTGTGGGAGAAGGAGCCGGACGTTTGCCTTTTCGGCAAGAGGCTCTGCCGCGGCCCAGCGCCATGAGATGTTGTGTCTCTGGGAAAGCACAGATCCCCACTGCTGTTGTGCCTGTAGATAGGGCGCCAAGGCACCGTGAAGAGCAGCAACAGCTTTCAGGGCTGGGCCCTTCCTTGTGGGAGAAGGAGCCGGACATTTGCATTTTCGGCAAGAGTCTCTGCCGCGACCGAGCGCAATGACATCCTGCGTCTCTGGCAGAGAACAGATCCCCAGTGCTGTTGTGCCTGTAGATAGGGCGCCAAGGCACCGTGAAGAGCATCAACAGCTTTCAAAGCTGGGCCCTTCCTTGTGGGAGAAGGAGCCGGACGTTTGCCTTTTCGGCAAGAGGCTCTGCCGCGGCCGAGCGCCATGAGATGTTGCGTCTCTGGGAAAGCACAGATCCCCAGTGCTGTTGTGCCTGTAGATAGGGTTCCAAGGGTAGGTGAAGAGCAGCAAGAGCTTTCAGGGCTGAGCCCTTCCTTGTGAGAGAAGGAGCCGGATGTTTGCCTTTTCGGCAAGAGGCTCTGCCGCGGCCGACTGCCATGAGATGTTGTGTCTCTGGGAAAGCACAGATCCCCAGTGCTGTTGTGCCTGTAGATAGGGCGCCAAGGCACCGTGAAGAGCAGCAACAGCTTTCAGGGCTGGGCCCTTCCTTGTGGGAGAAGCAGCCGGACGTTTGCCTTCTCGGCAAGAGGCTCTGCCGCGACCGAGCGCCATGAGATGTTGCGTCTCTGGGAAAGCACAGATCCCCACTGCTGTTGTGCCTGTAGATAGGGCGCCAAGGCACCGTGAAGAGCAGCAACAGCTTTCAGGGCTGGGCTCTTCCTTGTGGGAGAAGGAGCCGGACGTTTGCCTTTTCGGCAAGAGGCTCTGCCGCGGCCGAGCACCATGAGATGTTGCGTCTCTGGGAAAGCACAGATCCCCAGTGCTGTTGTGCCTGTAGATAGGGCGCCAAGTCACCGTGAAGAGCAGCAAGAGCTTTCAGGGCTGGGCCCTTCCTTGTGGGAGAAGGAGCCGGACGTTTGCCTTCTCGGCAAGACGCTCTGCCGCGGCCGAGCGCCATGAGATGTTGCGTCTCTGGGAAAGCACAGATCCCCAGTGCTGTTGTGCCTGTAGATAGGGCACCAAGGCACCGTGAAGAGCAGCAAGAGCTTTCAGGGCTGGGCCCTTCCTTGTGGGAGAAGGAGCCGGACGTTTGCCTTCTCGGCGAGACGCTCTGCCGCGGCCGAGCGCCATGACATCTTGCGCCTCTGGGAAAGCACAGATCCCCAGTGCTGTTGTGCCTGTAGATAGGGCACCAAGGCACCGTGAAGAGCAGCAAGAGCTTTCAGGGCTGGGCCCTTCCTTGTGGCAGAAGGAGCCGGACCTTTGCCTTTTCGGCAAGACGCTCTGCCGCGGCCGAGCGACATGAGATGTTGCGTCTCTGGGAAAGCACAGATCCCCACTGCTGTTGTGCCTGTAGATAGGGTGCCAAGGCACCGTGAAGAGCAGAAACAGGTTTCAGGGCTGGGCTCTTCCTTGTGGGAGAAGGAGCCGGACGTTTGCCTTTTCGGCAAGAGGCTCTGCCGCGGCCGAGCGCCATGAGATGTTGCGTCTCTGGGAAAGCACAGATCCCCACTGCTGTTGTGCCTGTAGATAGGGTGCCAAGGCACCGTGAAGAGCAGAAACAGGTTTCAGGGCTGGGCTCTTCCTTGTGGGAGAAGGAGCCGGACGTTTGCCTTTTCGGCAAGAGGCTCTGCCGCGGCCGAGCGCCATGAGATGTTGCGTCTCTGGGAAAGCACAGATCCCCACTGCTGTTGTGCCTGTAGAAAGGGTGCCAAGGCACCGTGAAGAGCAGCAAGAGCTTTCAGAGCTGGGCCCTTCCTTGTGGGAGAAGGAGCCGGACGTTTGCCTTCTCGGTGAGACGCTCTGCCGCGGCCGAGCGCCATGAGATGTTGTGTCTCTGGGAAAGCACAGATCCCCAGTGCTGTTGTGCCTGTAGATAGGGCGCCAAGTCACCGTGAAGAGCAGCAAGTGCTTTCAGGGCTGGGCCCTTCCTTGTGGGAGAAGGAGCCGGACGTTTGCCTTTTCGGCAAGAGGCTCTGCCGCAGCCGAGCGCCATGAGACGTTGCGTCTCTGGGAAAGCACAGATCCCCAGTGCTGTTGTGCCTGTAGATAGGGCGCCAAGGCACCGTGATGAGCAGCAACAGCTTTCAGGGCTGGGACCTTCCTTGTGGGAGAAGGAGCCGGACGTTTGCCTTTTCGGCAAGAGGCTCTGCCGCGGCCGAGCGCCATGACATCCTGCGTCTCTGGGAAAGCACAGATCCCCACTGCTGTTGTGCCTGTAGATAGGGTGCCAAGGCACCGTGAAGAGCAGCAAGAGCTTTCAGGGCTGGGCCCTTCCTTGTGGGAGAAGGAGCCGGACATTTACCTTTTCGGCAAGAGTCTCTGCCGCGACCGAGCGCCATAACATCCTGCGTCTCTGGCATAGAACAGATCCCCAGTGCTGTTGTGCCTGTAGATAGGGCGCCAAGTCACCGTGAAGAGCAGCAAGAGCTTTCAGGGCTGGGACCTTCCTTGTGGGAGAAGGAGCCGGACGTTTGCCTTCTCGGCAAGACGCTCTGCCGCGGCTGAGCGCCATGAGATGTTGCGTCTCTGGGAAAGCACAGATCCCCAGTGCTGTTGTGCCTGTACATATGGCGCCAAGGCACCGTGAAGAGCAGCAACAGCTTTCAAAGCTGGGCCCTTCCTTGTGGGAGAAGGAGCCGGACGTTTGCCTTTTCGGCAAGAGGCTCTGCCGCGGCCGAGCGCCATGAGATGTTGCGTCTCTGGGAAAGCACAGATCCCCAGTGCTGTTGTGCCTGTAGATAGGGTTCCAAGGGTAGGTGAAGAGCAGCAAGAGCTTTCAGGGCTGGGCCCTTCCTTGTGGGAGAAGGAGCCGGATGTTTGCCTTTTCGGCAAGAGGCTCTGCCGCGGCCGACTGCCATGAGATGTTGTGTCTCTGGGAAAGCACAGATCCCCAGTGCTGTTGTGCCTGTAGATAGGGTTCCAAGGGTAGGTGAAGAGCAGCAAGAGCTTTCAGGGCTGGGCCCTTCCTTGTGGGAGAAGGAGCCGGACGTTTGCCTTCTCGGCAAGACGCTCTGCCGCGGCCGAGCGCCATGAGATGTTGCGTCTCTGGGAAAGCACAGATCCCCAGTGCTGTTGTGCCTGTAGATAGGGCACCAAGGCACCGTGAAGAGCAGCAAGAGCTTTCAGGGCTGGGCCCTTCCTTGTGGGAGAAGGAGCCGGACGTTTGCCTTCTCGGCGAGACGCTCTGCCGCGGCCGAGCGCCATGACATCTTGCGCCTCTGGGAAAGCACAGATCCCCAGTGCTGTTGTGCCTGTAGATAGGGCGCCAAGGCACCGTGAAGAGCAGCAACAGCTTTCAGGGCTGGGCCCTTCCTTGTGGCAGAAGGAGCCGGACCTTTGCCTTTTCGGCAAGACGCTCTGCCACGGCCGAGCGACATGAGATGTTGCGTCTCTGGGAAAGCACAGATCCCCACTGCTGTTGTGCCTGTAGATAGGGTGCCAAGGCACCGTGAAGAGCAGAAACAGGTTTCAGGGCTGGGCTCTTCCTTGTGGGAGAAGGAGCCGGACGTTTGCCTTTTCGGCAAGAGGCTCTGCCGCGGCCGAGCGCCATGAGATGTTGCGTCTCTGGGAAAGCACAGATCCCCACTGCTGTTGTGCCTGTAGAAAGGGTGCCAAGGCACCGTGAAGAGCAGCAAGAGCTTTCAGAGCTGGGCCCTTCCTTGTGGGAGAAGGAGCCGGACGTTTGCCTTCTCGGTGAGACGCTCTGCCGCGGCCGAGCGCCATGAGATGTTGTGTCTCTGGGAAAGCACAGATCCCCAGTGCTGTTGTGCCTGTAGATAGGGCGCCAAGGCACCGTGAAGAGCAGCAAGTGCTTTCAGGGCTGGGCCCTTCCTTGTGGGAGAAGGAGCCGGACGTTTGCCTTTTCGGCAAGAGGCTCTGCCGCAGCCGAGCGCCATGAGACGTTGCGTCTCTGGGAAAGCACAGATCCCCAGTGCTGTTGTGCCTGTAGATAGGGCGCCAAGGCACCGTGATGAGCAGCAACAGCTTTCAGGGCTGGGACCTTCCTTGTGGGAGAAGGAGCCGGACGTTTGCCTTTTCGGCAAGAGGCTCTGCCGCGGCCGAGCGCCATGACATCCTGCGTCTCTGGGAAAGCACAGATCCCCACTGCTGTTGTGCCTGTAGATAGGGTGCCAAGGCACCGTGAAGAGCAGCAAGAGCTTTCAGGGCTGGGCCCTTCCTTGTGGGAGAAGGAGCCGGACATTTACCTTTTCGGCAAGAGTCTCTGCCGCGACCGAGCGCCATAACATCCTGCGTCTCTGGCATAGAACAGATCCCCAGTGCTGTTGTGCCTGTAGATAGGGCGCCAAGTCACCGTGAAGAGCAGCAAGAGCTTTCAGGGCTGGGACCTTCCTTGTGGGAGAAGGAGCCGGACGTTTGCCTTCTCGGCAAGACGCTCTGCCGCGGCTGAGCGCCATGAGATGTTGCGTCTCTGGGAAAGCACAGATCCCCAGTGCTGTTGTGCCTGTACATATGGCGCCAAGGCACCGTGAAGAGCAGCAACAGCTTTCAGGGCTGGGCCCTTCCTTGTGGCAGAAGGAGCCGGACGTTTGCCTTTTCGGCAAGAGGCTCTGCCGAGGCCGAGCACCATGAGCTGTTGCGTCTCTGGGAAAGCACAGATCCCCAGTGCTGTTGTGCCTGTAGATAGGGCGCCAAGGCACCTTGAAGAGCAGCAAGAGCTTTCAGGGCTGGGCCCTTCCTTGTGGGAGAAGGAGCCGGACGTTTGCCTTCTCGGCAAGACGCTCTGCCGAGGCCGAGCGCCATGAGATGTTGCGTCTCTGGGAAAGCACAGATCCCCACTGCTCTTGTGCCTGTAGATAGGGCGCCAAGGCACCGTGAAGAGCAGCAAGAGCTTTCAGGGCTGGGCCCTTCCTTGTGGGAGAAGGAGCCGGACGTTTGCGTTCTCGGCAAGACGCTCTGCCGCGGCCGAGCGCCATGAGATGTTGCGTCTCTGGGAAAGCACAGATCCCCAGTGCTGTTGTGCCTGTAGATAGGGTTCCAAGGGTAGGTGAAGAGCAGCAAGAGCTTTCAGGGCTGGGCCCTTCCTTGTGAGAGAAGGAGCCGGACGTTTGCCTTTTCGGCAAGAGGCTCTGCCGTGGCTGAGCGCCATGAGACGTTGCGTCTCTGGGAAAGCACAGATCCCCAGTGCTGTTGTGCCTGTAGATAGGGCGCCAAGGCACCGTGAAGAGCAGCAAGAGCTTTCAGGGCTGGGCCCTTCCTTGTGGGAGAAGAGCCAGACGTTTGCCTTCTCGGCAAGACGCTCTGCCAAGGCCGAGCGCCATGAGATGTTGCGTCTCTGGGAAAGCACAGATCCCCACTGCTGTTGTGCCTGTAGATAGGGCGCCAAGGCACCGTGAAGAGCAGCAACAGCTTTCAGGGCTGGGCTCGTCCTTGTGGGAGAAGGAGCCGGACGTTTGCCTTTTCGGCAAGAGGCTCTGCCGCGGCCCAGCGCCATGAGATGTTGTGTCTCTGGGAAAGCACAGATCCCCACTGCTGTTGTGCCTGTAGATAGGGCGCCAAGGCACCGTGAAGAGCAGCAACAGCTTTCAGGGCTGGGCCCTTCCTTGTGGGAGAAGGAGCCGGACATTTGCATTTTCGGCAACAGTCTCTGCCGCGACCGAGCGCAATGAAATCCTGCGTCTCTGGCAGAGAACAGATCCCCAGTGCTGTTGTGCCTGTAGATAGGGCGCCAAGGCACCGTGAAGAGCATCAACAGCTTTCAAAGCTGGGCCCTTCCTTGTGGGAGAAGGAGCCGGACGTTTGCCTTTTCGGCATGAGGCTGTGCCGCGGCCGAGCGCCATGAGATGTTGCGTATCTGGGAAAGCACAGATCCCCACTGCTGTTGTGCCTGTAGATAGGGTGCCAAGGCACCGTGAAGAGCAGCAACAGCTTTCAAAGCTGGGCTCTTCCTTGTGGGAGAAGGAGCCGGACGTTTGCCTTTTCGGCAAGAGGCTCTGCCGCGGCCGAGCGCCATGAGATGTTGCGTCTCTGGGTTAGAACAGATCCCCACTGCTGTTGTGCCTGTAGATAGGGCGCAAAGGCACCGTGAAGAGCAGCAAGAGCTTTCAGGGCTGGGCCCTTCCTTGTGGCAGAAGGAGCCGGACGTTTGCCTTTTCGGCAAGAGGCTCTGCCGCGGCCGAGCGCCATGAGATGTTGCGTCTCTGGGAAAGCACAGATCCCCAGTGCTGTTGTGCCTGTAGATAGGGTTCCAAGGCACCGTGAAGAGCAGCAACAGCTTTCAAAGCTGGGCCCTTCCTTGTGGGAGAAGGAGCCGGACGTTTGCCTTTTCGGCAAGAGGCTCTGCCGCGGCCGAGCGCCATGAGATGTTGCGTCTCTGGGAAAGCACAGATCCCCAGTGCTGTTGTGCCTGTAGATAGGGTTCCAAGGGTAGGTGAAGAGCAGCAAGAGCTTTCAGGGCTGGGCCCTTCCTTGTGAGAGAAGGAGCCGGACGTTTGCCTTTTCGGCAAGAGGCTCTGCCGCGGCCGACTGCCATGAGATGTTGTGTCTCTGGGAAAGCACAGATCCCCACTGCTGTTGTGCCTGTAGATAGGGCGCCAAGGCACCGTGAAGAGCAGCAACAGCTTTCAGGGCTAGGCCTTTCCTTGTGGGAGAAGGAGCCGGACGTTTGCCTTCTAGGCAAGACGCTCTGCCGCGGCTGAGCGCCATGAGATGTTGCGTCTCTGGGAAAGCACAGATCCCCAGTGCTGTTGTGCCTGTAGATAGGGCGCCAAGGCACCGTGAAGAGCAGCAAGAGCTTTCAGGGCTGGGCCCTTCCTTGTGGGAGAAGAGGCAGACGTTTGCCTTCTCGGCAAGACACTCTGCTGCGGCCGAGCGCCATGAGATGTTGCGTCTCTGGGAAAGCACAGATCCCCACTGCTGTTGTGCCTGTAGATAGGGTGCCAAGGCACCGTGAAGAGCAGCAACAGCTTTCAGGGCTGGGCTCTTCCTTGTGGGAGAAGGAGCCGGACGTTTGACATTTCGGCAAGAGGCACTGCCGCGACCGAGCGCCATGAGATGTTGCGTCTCTGGGTTAGAACAGATCCCCACTGCTGTTGTGCCTGTAGATAGGGCGCAAAGGCACCGTGAAGAGCAGCAAGAGCTTTCAGGGCTGGGCCCTTCCTTGTGGGAGAAGAGCCAGACTTTTGCCTTCTCGGCAAGACGCTCTGCCGAGGCCGAGCGCCATGAGATGTTGCGTCTCTGGGAAAGCACAGATCCCCAGTGCTGTTGTGCCTGTAGATAGGGCGCCAAGGCACCTTGAAGAGCAGCAAGAGCTTTCAGGGCTGGGCCCTTCCTTGTGGGAGAAGGAGCCGGACGTTTGCCTTCTCGGCAAGACGCTCTGCCGAGGCCGAGCGCCATGAGATGTTGCGTCTCTGGGAAAGCACAGATCCCCACTGCTGTTGTGCCTGTAGATAGGGCGCCAAGGCACCGTGAAGAGCAGCAAGAGCTTTCAGGGCTGGGCCCTTCCTTGTGGGAGAAGGAGCCGGACGTTTGCGTTCTCGGCAAGACGCTCTGCCGCGGCCGAGCGCCATGAGATGTTGCGTCTCTGGGAAAGCACAGATCCCCAGTGCTGTTGTGCCTGTAGATAGGGTTCCAAGGGTAGGTGAAGAGCAGCAAGAGCTTTCAGGGCTGGGCCCTTCCTTGTGAGAGAAGGAGCCGGACGTTTGCCTTTTCGGCAAGAGGCTCTGCCGTGGCTGAGCGCCATGAGACGTTGCGTCTCTGGGAAAGCACAGATCCCCAGTGCTGTTGTGCCTGTAGATAGGGCGCCAAGGCACCGTGAAGAGCAGCAAGAGCTTTCAGGGCTGGGCCCTTCCTTGTGGGAGAAGAGCCAGACGTTTGCCATCTCGGCAAGACGCTCTGCCAAGGCCGAGCGCCATGAGATGTTGCGTCTCTGGGAAAGCACAGATCCCCACTGCTGTTGTGCCTGTAGATAGGGCGCCAAGGCACCGTGAAGAGCAGCAACAGCTTTCAGGGCTGGGCTCGTCCTTGTGGGAGAAGGAGCCGGACGTTTGCCTTTTCGGCAAGAGGCTCTGCGCGGCCCAGCGCCATGAGATGTTGTGTCTCTGGGAAAGCACAGATCCCCACTGCTGTTGTGCCTGTAGATAGGGCGCCAAGGCACCGTGAAGAGCAGCAACAGCTTTCAGGGCTGGGCCCTTCCTTGTGGGAGAAGGAGCCGGACATTTGCATTTTCGGCAAGAGTCTCTGCCGCGACCGAGCGCAATGACATCCTGCGTCTCTGGCAGAGAACAGATCCCCAGTGCTGTTGTGCCTGTAGATAGGGCGCCAAGGCACCGTGAAGAGCATCAACAGCTTTCAAAGCTGGGCCCTTCCTT